>NW_025931198.1:320464-409509 GCF_000764305.2 Hyalella azteca
CAGGTAATATACCTTATTCCGTACCGGCGATATCCTTCAGGTAATATCCCTTATTCCGTACCGGCGATATCCTTCAGGTAATATACCTTATTCCGTACCGGCGATATCCTTCAGGTAATATCCCTTATTCCGTACCGGCGATATCCTCCAGGTAATATACCTTATTCCGTACCGGCGATATCCTTCAGGTAATATACCTTATTCCGCAAAGAATTTAAAATCGAAGAAAACTCCAAGCAAGTGCACCATATCTTCACTGATAAGGCTTCGGAGGCCAGCTCCATCATCAGCTGGTTTCCAAAACTTTTTTGTTGAAGATATGGTGGACTTGCTTGACATTTACTTGGCTTTTAAATTCTTCATGAGCTTGCAATTTAAGCAGACTAATGTCCCTATTTTGTGTTTCTAGGTACATTGTTACGCTCCCTAAACGAGACAATTCCATATATAAACATAACTAGCAACTTAGACTGGCGTGGGACTCATCATCCATAACCTCTTAATCTCGTGGCTAATTTTCAAAGTAAAGTAATGTTGATTATGAAGAGAACTATTAGAATTGACCTTTAACACAGATTTTCCTTCTAACTTCCGTTTCGAAATTTGAAGATTTTTAATCGTGCATATGCAAAGAAAAATTAAATGCACAAAATCAAGAGAACGAATTGAAATTTTTATTTTAACTCAATTACCTTGTCTTTAATGTTTTTTTAATTGAAAATTTAAAAAATTTTCATACTAGTACTGAGTTACTTGTTCAGTTTGTATTTCTTTACCTGATATTCGATCAATTGAAAGCAACAAAAAATATTGTTCGACTAATATTGAATGAAACGACAAGAAAGGAAATTACCAATAAAACTCAGGCTCTGGTTTCCAATCAAATTAGTGTAAATGAACAAATATTGGATTCTATATGAAATTCAATTTTAGATACTAATAATATTCTGATACTTTAGGTATTATGGAGACTCTCGCCAATATTATGGAGACGCTCCAATTTGAATATGTACATCGCACAACGACAGGCTTCAAATAAACAAGGACACTTTTTCACAAACTTTTGTGGTATATTGTTTTTCAGAAACTGTTATTTATAAATTTTCACACTTATACAATAGACGATTGCATCTACGAAAGACGATTGAAGTGCAAATTGCTCACCACCAACTTTTTCATAGTACTTGTTATGCTTCTAGCATAATTGACTCGATTCTCGACTTTTGCCCAAGTGTTTAGCTCACTTCATATTGATCATATTTACTAGAAGCAACATATAAAGGTTTTAATAAAACTTCACATCTCATACTCCTGGCACCCACCTGACACATTTTATTTTTTTAGTAGAAGTCATATGGCCAATATGCAGTCCATTACATTATGATTATTATTCCTTCCTATAAATGCAACATTATCAACCAAGTGTGTACATCCAAATAAGCTCAGTTTACTTCGACAATCTAGGATGACTTTCAATGATAGGTTTTCGATTGCCATTGGTAGAAAATTCGCCTAGCGTTTCAATATAGTTCGTTTTTTTTTGTTCTACAAAACCATTGTGAAAGGCGACGAGACCGAGGACCGAGTCTATCAGTGTCTAATGTGGCCCTCGGTCTTATGAAGCCCCCTCTAAAAACTTGAGCTTGGAACATTACCAGGCGCTCCTTCCCTTCATGACCGTCATTTCCGACGATGCTGCCTCTCACATCCGAGAAATTCCTTTGCTCACAAGAAGCAGCTTCCTAGTCCTTTCTTTTAATTCACTAAGCTATTGCTGATTTTTTATGCTTGAATTTGTGTGTGTGTGTTTGTGTGTCGGTATGGAGGACTGATATCAAGTGCCATCCTGCCTTGGCCGCGAGGGAGTTTCTATCGTCATTGTGGCCTAATTTCGCCATGTGTGATCCGCGACTGCCATTTCTAATGGGGTCGTTAAGCTAATTGCTTTCAAATGTATAGAACACTAGGGCCGGAAAACGACTTCAGAATGCCCATGAGAAAATTTTAAATCATTTTTCATAGACAAATTTGCTACCTTGTGCTGCGTACTTAAGAATAAAAATGTATCTTACAAATAATTGTGAACTTCATTTTGGTCCTACTCCATTTCATTGAAAATGTCATTTGAGACCCATGCGTAAACCAAACTTTCTCACGAGTTTTACCAGACACGGTGCCGGTTTAGTCAAACCTACGAATCTTTCAAGTATCACTCCCCTTCTTTCGTGACTTGGTCATGAATGTTTTACAAGTTCATTGATGTTAACGGTGCCGTATAACATTGTTGCAACTCATACCACGTGCATGAGGGCTGAGGATGATAACTACGAACAGGATAATAAGCAGAATGATGAGGCACAGCTTCATGTGTTATCTTGCTGGAGCACAAGCCGTCTTTATTAAAGAAGACCCACATTACCGAGCTCTCGTGAAGCCTTTTATTGACCATTCTCTTCCATTATATTATTATTATGCTACCTATGGCGGGTCTTGCAAATTGTGGGCTTGGTCGAATTTTCTGTAAGTAGGTGCCTTTATTTTGCAGTCTTTGTTTTTATTTATTGAGTAAATAATCATTGAATTTTCCACGGCTTGAACAGTGGCGATGCTGATTAATTTTCAACAACTTAATTGCCATGTGTAACTTATTGCCAGAAGTTTCATTCTCAAATCGTAGTATAAACCACGCAAATTCTAACGGTTGCAAAGCTTGAAATACTTTCAACATTTATCCTCTCAAGCTGTCGTACCGTGCTGAAAAGAACGCCAACATGGCCGCTTTCCAACGAGCATCCGTGCGAACGGCTGGTTTTTAAAGCTTATCCTGGATCGCTTATTTACTGAGTTGCACGTTTTCAGTGTTGTTTGATGGCTCAGAAGCCGCGACAGGTTTCTTCTTCATCGTTATTTTCACCAAAAACTGCTAGTGAATCATCGCTTTGAGTCAACGCAGCGACCCTGGCTGCTATAGGCCGTGATTTTCGGCCGCCTCGCGACTTTTATTCACTTTAGCTGAAGCAGAAACTTTCTGGGTGGCTGCGGCGCTACGAGAATCTCCTTGGGAATTCTGACAGCTTTATTTGATTGCTGTTGAAAGTTTCTAACTTATAAATTCAAGTTTTAAGGCTCTTCAATATTTATGCCTTTTTATGCAGTAAAAACGGTTGGACTGACGACGGATTTGTGTGATCACCTTTTATCAATTCTACTGCTGGATCAATTCAATTCCAGATGAAAAATTTCATATTTTGAGTAAATCGATATAACTTGCCTTTGAAAGAATCTCTGGTCGACTTTATGCGAGGCATTTATAAGTTCAAACGATGACTTTTACTTCCGTGTTATTGAGAGCAAAGCTGCTAAACTTTCTTTTCGACGACATTAGAACTTCTGAATTCAATTCACTGGTCCACAATTGTTCAAACTTCTAACTTGATAACCAGCAAGCTTTTAGCTTCTTCTATGTAATCAAAATTACTCATCACTTAAATAAATTCTCGTTACAGTTTCGAACCTAAAAGTTTCTCGATTTTCTCCTTGCCAACTACATTTTCTTTTAAATTACTTGCCATCGTCGTCCAATTTTTAAATTATATTTCACTCTAAGTGCGTCGTTTATTTCGGTATTTGTTGCAATTTTAAATATTAATTTTTTTTGTTTGTGAGCGATAAAAGCATCGTTGCTCGTTGATATAGAGGCAAGTGAGAAATGTGCACTTGTTCTTAAATTTCCGGAAAAAGTTTTGTCATCCTCCCTGTTTTAATCATTATCCTCTTACGCCATCTTTAGTTCTTGGAGGAAAAGTAAATCCTGAACACATTGTCAAAGTTTACTCTACAAAAATGTTGAGGGTATTTTACTTGTGTTCCAGATCATCTCGAAGGATGACCACAACTGGTGGCAGGCGAAGAAGGATCCCAGCGGCACAGCAGGACTCATCCCGTCGCCTGAGCTGCAGGAGTGGCGGACAGCCTGCCTAGCTATGGAGAAGGGCAAGCGGGAGCAGGGTGAGAGGGAGTGTTGGGTGAGGGGGAGTGTTGGGTGAG
The DNA here is from genome assembly GCF_000764305.2 of Hyalella azteca. Taxonomy (NCBI): domain Eukaryota; kingdom Metazoa; phylum Arthropoda; class Malacostraca; order Amphipoda; family Hyalellidae; genus Hyalella; species Hyalella azteca. The sequence continues at coordinate 324,512 of NW_025931198.1, forward strand.
GGGGAGTGTTGGGTGAGAGGGAGTGTTGGGTGAGCTGTCTCTTATACACATCTAGATGTGTATAAGAGACAGAGTTACTGGACTGATCACACGGTGCTCCAGCTGCCATAGTTACTGGACTGATCACACGGTGCTGCAGCTGCCACAGTTACTGGACTGAACTTGCTGCGCCATCGCGACGTATTTACAGGATAAAAATTACTGTGGCATAGGTACCCGGAGCTCCTTCACTGCATCTTTCAACATTTCCGCATCCATATCGCAGCAGCCAATAGTGAAGCGTCGTGGCAGTTCCCAGTCATGAATTGTTTATTGTCTTGCTATATATTTACGTTTTATCGACCTTGTTTTCTGTACTTTCATGTTACATTAAATTTTTCGATGTAGCTCATGGTTCAAACAGCATCATCTATCGTACGACCCACTTTTCATCTGAATTTTTCGCTCACCTATATTCGTGATAAGTATTACTTGAAAAATATGTTCTTATTTCAATGTTCAACAATCTATATCTTAATTAAATGACTTGTTGCGATTTGCAAAAAGCTCGGTATATTCGTGATATGGTGTGGAATTTATGCTTGGCCGCGATGAAACTCGGCGTGGAATGGTGTGGAATTTTACCAAGTCTTGCTTGCCTATAATCACGCATGGGCTTCTTCCAGTCAAGTCATTTATTAATTACGTTTCTAGACTTGTTGCTTGCGCTGGAATAAATTTAATGTTCTCTCGCAATACGCTGATCATGTTCTTAATCATGCGTCTGAGTTACATTATATGTTGTGAAAATATTTAAATCTTGACTTATTTTTGCATTGCCTTCTATATCATCTATGCAAAAGTACGAAAGTAGAAGCTCTCCTTGTGCATGTAGAGAATGTATAAAGTAAGTTTAAAATTTTTTGAGGCTATACCATCAGTTCGAATTTCACGTCTCTCGATCGCTAGCCGAGGCTTTCTTGCATAAAATGTTTGGCAAGCCCGCACTTCGTTAGCGCGTCGTATTTTTTCGCTGCGACCGCTTCGTTGTCTCGCCTATTGTCAACATCGTGTTAGATCGCTACCATGTTTGTTTAGGCTCGGCTGTCGCCTGTCTCGCTGTTGGTTCGTTCGATTGTGTTATTGTAAATTTCCATTTTTTGTCGCAGAATGTTGCCTTCAACGCCAGAATGTCGCTCTCATAAATCTCCAGGCGATCAAAACAAAGTGCATTCCTCCAACTCGGCTGTTGCGACCACTCGTGCTTCGATCCTAGCCTGAAATAATCATTCACGGTATCCATGTCTTAATCTCAACTTGAGCTCACCATTAAACTCTTACTTTGGGGAACTAATTTGTGCGAGTTACTTTTTTTACATATGGTGTTTGCTTTCAGTTTCAATTTGTATCATTGAAACAGAATAAGCATGTTTGTGCTGAACTTTTTTCATTTAAACCACCAATTGATCCCATGAGCTCCACGCGTTGTGCACATATATGATGCATTGTAAAGTCGCCAAGTATTGCGTGGTATTGATGTAGCGAGAGCACTCAGCTTGCTTCTTGTCTGCCATGAATTTAGTAGAGAGGCCGAGTGGCGTCTGCCCCGGGCGATATTGTCTCGCTCGTAATGGCCCTTCAGCCATGACTGTATTACTCTGATGAGGCTTCTTGTTTCTCGTCCACATGCATCGCTGCAGCCACAGCATCGACAGAGGCTCAGTTTTGAGGGCCTTTCCGCCCACTCACTTACCCTGCACGTTGAAGCGAGCGCCTCTTAGCGATATTGAGGAATTCTTCGTGTCTTTGTGTCGTCCTCTTTTAGTTGGAAACTCCTACAACTTTATTTTTTTCGCGCGTGTCTTGTCAAAAATTGGGTGTCCTTTCACGAGGATCTAGTCTTCAGTTTATCAGCTTTATGGGTGAAGTAAAATCGGCTGCATTATTTTGAATCAAACGACAATTTTGTTTGTGTTCGTATCGTTTTAGAATATACCTACGGAAACTGCGAATGATTTATGTATTAATTGCTTCTGAAGTCTCTTCATTGTCCAGGATTCATCGTTTATTTTTTATTATTTCGTAACGATGAATAATAACCTCATTTTGCAATAATGGTACCCTAAAACCCCGTAAATTCGTATCGGATGCCGTAAAACCCGTCAAGTCGTATCGGCATCCAAATTACTGAATGATGAAAGTAAAAAAAAAAACACACCCTAGTTGTTCACCCGCGTCTATATCATGGAACACCGCGCCATTTAACTATATTATAGCGACCTAATTTTCCACAATTACACTTTCTTATGGAGACGCAGCTTGCCAGTTTTAGTCTACCACACAAAATGGCTGCAGTTTAAATCTTGCTCGACAAATTCCTTAATTCTAAGACCGTTTTTGTAAATGAATTTTCGTTTATCTTCACGAGGTGCCTGCCTTCGCCGGGTTTATGGGCTTTTTGCCGGGGTTTGTGCAAGGACAGCTCGGAAGCCAGAGTACTAAATCACGCACATGCATCCTGGTCTACAAAGCCGATTTTTCTACTCTTATCTCAGAAATCCCTTAAGTGCGCCCATCTGTTACTCAAGCAAGCTTTACACAATCGTCGAGACTCAAGGGAAATCTTCCAGAAACTGCCACTGGTTCCAGCAAATCTGGTTGTATTTTGATGGCTTTCTGAAATTGGCCCCATTTTCAAATGATCGTTTCAAAAATAAAATACTTAGAGCAGTCATTAAGAGACATCGGCTTTTCATCGGCTGCCAATATTGTATTCTATGTCGTCTGCCTGTGTTAGAAATGATTGTTTTTAATTCTTCGTTTCAAATATGAATGTTGAATACACGTTAATAGTCGTCAACCGTGCAACCCTTTTTACGAATACAGCTTAGTATTGTGTCTCAACACAGTGCAATTGTTTTGACTTCGATATGAATTTGGATGGTATTCTGGTCTTAGATGCGCCTTAACATCTAACCGGTGCTTTTGATCCGAAAGAAGAAGTATTACTATCGACAAAAAAAACTATATTCAATGATTTAGTCGATTCTATTGATAATAAGACGATATAGATTTTGAAATGTTTAGGCTCGTGAGCAATAATAGGTGCAACTCGAAAAGCCCTCTTTCTGTTTCCTGATGAATATGCTCTGATAATTGCTATCGTATTTATTATCATTTGTATCTGACCTTATTTCAAAAGTCGTGTCTTAAATTAGATTAGAAATTTTGCGACCTTCTCCTTGACCGTGTCTAACTCGATCATACTCACTTGGTGCGGGAAAACAAGAGAAGAAGCGAGGGAGTTTCGTTGTCCGGGCGCTAAATTAGCTGGAGAGCTGCCGCCGACCGGACCATTGTGTCGAACAATACACTTCAGCGAATATATTTCTCGCCTGAACAAAGGATGTTAAGACGGCCCAGCCTTTGCAGGAGGATGCAAAAATGAAGACGGAAGAGAGGCGCGCGGCCCTTGAGTCTCTCCAGGACTCCTCTTCAAGCCTCATCAAAGAACGCCGATCCATAACATGGAAAAATTACTTCAGTGATGTGACTGTCATTTTTTAATCAACAGACCTTGGTCAGTTGCTCACGATCATTTTGCTCTATATTACCTATGTAGTATTATATTTGATCTAGTGCGTTTTTTATTTCCCCCTTAATAATCTGCAATCTCGATTCTGGTCGAAAAAGTGCGATTCATAAAGGGTGTCCCAGATGATAACAAAATTAATTGGAAGTTCCATCTATACTTATTCATGAGGTTAAATATTATTTATTGACCGCGATTAGCCTGTCATTGCCCCACGCGGTATATTTCTTGAGCCGATAAATCCTATCGCAAACTAACCCGCGGTCGGAATTCACGTACGCAATATCCCGGCAAAATTGTAATCTTGCTGAGCTCTAAAGAGAACAAATGACCGCTTCGTTTGTTCGCGTTGAGCTCTTAATCCTGTTCATTTGGTCGCAATCTGGCACGTACGTGCTACTCAATAATTATTGGCGAGCTATAAACTGCAGCTGCCACACAATTGTTTGTGTTGCTATGCGATCCCTTTATAAGTTACAAATTAGCCGAGCACAATGCCAATATCCTTTGAGCTATAATTCCTACGCAACGTTCCAGTAATCATTACACATGTGCCAGCAAGCTACGCAGAGGCTGCTAAATATTCATTTCCATCTTATCAATCCTGATCGTAGATTGCAACATAGCGCTAAACGATGAATACTGAATCCTTATGACCGCTTAATTCGCTTCAGTGAATGAAATATCTTTTCTGTACGCGGAGCAAGGGGAGGGTTAATACTCATACATTTAGAAAGATGAGTAGGTCTTATTGTCTAAATAGTGACACTATCTCACCCACAGCACCAGCAAAGAGCGGACGTAGCACTGATACGCTCTATTGGCGGGCCCAAATGCGTCAGTTATTCACAGAAAGAGTAAAAAGTGAACAGAGTATCTGTTTGAACAAAGTCTCCCTTATTTCTCTAAGTGTTACTGCCGATGTCACCATAGACGATAAAAATGGCTTATTAAGAATGCGGCATAAAAATTAGAAAATGGTAAAATTAGAAAATAGAAAATTGCTTACTAAAAATACTGCATAAAAATTAGAAAATGATTATAAAAATTATAAATTGCTTATTAAAAATACTGCATAAAATTAGAATATAATTAGAAAATAAAAAAATGAAAATTGCTCATGAAAAATACTGCATAAAAATTAGAAAATAATTATTAAGTTAGAAAATAGAAAATTGCTCATTAAAAATACTGCATAAATATTAGAAAATAATTATACAAGTAGAAAATAGAAAATTGCTCATTGAAAATACTGCATTCTAATTAGAAAATAATTATAAAATTAGGAAATAGAAAATTGCTTATTAAAATACTGCATAAAAGATTACCCTCCTGAACAAGGTGTTCTTTGATACGAAAAAGTATTCCTACGTACAATCATTCAATCTAAAACTTTTTTTAATTTGTATAGGAACTTTTATGATTAATTTCTACGTTGACTGAGGAGGCTTTTGGATTTTCAATGCTCCAAAATAACAGATGCTGGCTATATCACAGCAACAAATGATAATGCGTCGAAAATAATGTATATTTGCTATACTAACATTATTGGGCAGGGCGATGGATGTGCGAAAGAATAGATAATACATGTGTGATTGTTATTTAAGCTAATTCCATTATGGCGCACGTCATGGTGATAGTGGCCATCTTGTACGCCTATTAAAATAATAATCTTCTAAGAGATTTTTCAAAGTTGCTGACTGTTTTTTGTCATCCGCGTCTGTAGTCATCGTAGGTTGTATGCGGTTAAAGTGTGCCTTGATTGCCAGGGTTGTTCTTACCGCACATTCCGCTCTATACTTTCCGTCAGTGCAGGCATAATAAATCGTTCTAAATAGCAAAAAGACAAACCGAGAATATAAATTAATTAATCCTCGTAAACCCTTGGCGCTATATGGGATATTTTGGCTATTTCTCATAAATGTTTTGACTACATTTCAGGGGACGATTTGTTACCTGAACATTCGGGATAAAAATTAATGCTGTTGAACGATTTTATTACTTTTAAGAAGCTTCTGAACTAAATTCTTATTTTTTTTATAACACTTTTGCACTGAGATAAAATTCTCGATTCTTTTTCAGCTGCCAAGTTCATAACCATGATCTTATTCCACGCTTTCCAGGACTGGTCTCTTCGATGCAGTCTCGTCAAAAAGGTTATAATCCGGATTTTCTGATCTGTCTCGCCTGATCGATGCGATGTTTTTTAATGTTTCTCGAATGGATTCCCCTGCATAAACCTGCTTTATCCCATTTCCCTTTTATTTGTAGATACTTTTTCATTTATTGTACGAGGATCCTTGTCGCTTGAATGTCGATGTGATTCCTTGTTTTACTTTAGACGTAAGTTTTTTTTTTCAATTTATTTTTAGTAGCCTTGTTAATACGTGTTATTTCTAGCGTATTTCATAGAAAAGATTGGATTGTTGCCCTCCCATACATAATAGTTTCCTCATTTCGTTCTTCCAGCATGGTTTCCTCTGCGACACTTGAAAGAACAATATTTTTTTCGCAATTTTATTTAGGTTAGTTAAGTATTGAAATCGTTAATATTTTACCAAATATTCCACCGCAGCTTTTTAGACCCTGAAAACGAGTATAATGTTTTGTCATGAATTTGTTTTTTTTTATGTTTTAGGAAACTACCAGAATTATTCGTTGCTTCTTGCCTTTAAAGAAACAATTGCGCGCTTACCCGTAAATAATATCAGGATTATTTCATTTATTATTTGCGAAATTTAGCGAAGTTTTTCATAAGGCCGTCGGTTACCAGCTTTTTCTACCAGCTCATATAATTTGTGCATCCAAGAGATAAAATTAGTAAATAAATTGTTACAACTTACTGTTGACTGCTCTTTTGTTTGTGTGTGATTTTAATTCATATGTAAATTTCTCGTCAATATATACCACTACTGCATTGTTGTACATTTCGCATTTCGCATCCAAATTAATTTTTATGCTCATTTTTTTGTAGTCAATTTGTTTTTATAATTTTAGCGAGTTTTCAACAGAATTATATCATCTGCTTATTTGATAATGTTGTTGAAATTTAGCCTTGATCGCTGAAATTTTCCACCGCCTCAAACGAGTGTTCAAAACCCGTATATTACACTGAAAAAAATATACTTAAACTGGAACGCTGGTATTCAAGAAAATTAGTCTTGGTCGTTTCATCTTAGAAGACCTAATATGCGACACTGTTGCTCTATATCTATGCTCAAAGTTTACTTGAATCAGTACAGAAGATCCAAAGTTTTCCTCTCATAACCATAAAAGACCGTCGACCATAAAAGCCGATTGCCGCTTCCTCTTCGCGCTGTCTATTTTGAAGTTGGTCTTCTCTTTTTGTATGCCGCTGTCTTCCTGACTAACTATAAAGGAATGCGAGTATCAAACTTAAAAAACTTTACCGCTCCGGAAAACAAAAGTTAACGCTGACCGAGGGCCTCTATCCGCTGCTTGTCGGCTTTTTTATTCGAATTAATTCAATTTTTTGCATCAACGATTTGGTTCCTGTCGCTAGTTTTGGCCGCGGTCTCGTCCGCGCTGGTCCAGCGTTCAAAGAGCGGAATTTCCATGGCAGGAGTTTTTTCTGTTTGTCCACTCATCTAAAATAAATGTTCGATAAAAAATCTAAAAATAAAAATTACCAAAATCCATGGCAGGAGTTTTTCTGTTTGGTCGGCGCTCATCTAAAATATGTGTTCATTCAAAAAATCTGAGAATAAAAATTACCAAAAAATCTACTACGTGGTACTGATGGGTTCTCTGTGTCAACCACATATCCGCTAGGATCTGGAGGCCAGTAACTTGCAGACTACTTCATTTTAGAAATCGATTGTCTCGATCCTTAATGGAAGCCTCGTGTTATAACGAACACAACGATAAATGGACTGAAAGAGTATTTATGTTGAGCTTTATTCGTTCAGTTCATCCCTGGCGGCTAATCTTCACTGCCATCTGTTCGGCACAACTTCATCTGTTACCTTAGATTTATTAATCTAGAAGAAACCTGTAAGAATTAAATGCTTCCGATCTCGAGACGGTTTTAGGACTTCGAATTATGGATCAATCTTTCTATCTTGAGCTTCTTTGAAAGTTATTGCCTCGGTTCTCTTTTTTATCGCGCTGGATGGCTGCACCAATGATCCCAATTCCCAACTCCCAGCTTTATATTCCCTTAGAATCTTCAATCATTTCATCGGAATGTGTTCATCCCATCATTTCACTTCAGATTCTGTGTATTTTGTACTGTATTTAATTGCAAAATTCATTTAATAAAAATTATTGTTTATTTGCTTTGTTCCCTTGGATAGAGCGGAATCAAAATATTTCAATAACCTTCTTACTCCTCGTTATGTATTGCTCTTTCGTCTTTTTAATGTTACTTGTGAGATCTCTTCATTGCAAGGGAAATTTTATGTGACTTGAATTTATTATTCTGGCGAATACCATTCCAAGCTTATGAATGTAGATCATGAATGTACATCATCACTTGTTTAATGTGCTATATAGTGACGGAGTTGCTTCATGAATGTTAGTGACGCGATCACTGGTCTGATGTGCTATAGTGACGGGGTTGTTTCATGAATGTTAATATCACTGGTCTGATGTGCTATAGTGACAGAGATGTTTGGTTCCCGTGCAGATATTCGTTCGGGCGCAGTTCGACTACGACCCTCTGGATGACGACCTCATTCCCTGCGCGCAGGCCGGCATCGCTTTCCGCACCGGCGATATCCTGCAGGTAATATCCCTTATTGCGTACCGGCGATATCCTGCAGGTAATATCCCTTATTCCGTAACGGCGATATCCTTCAGATAATATCCCTTATTCCGTACCGGCGATATCCTGCAGGTAATATCCCTTATTGCGTACCGGCGATATCCTTCAGGTAATGTACCTTATTCCGTAACGGCGATATCCTTCAGGTACTGTCTCTTATACACATCTAGATGTGTATAAGAGACAGGTGAGAGGGAGTGTCGGGTGAGGGGACATGTGGGGTGAGAGGGAGTGTCGGGTGAGGGGACATGTGGGGGTGAGAGGGAGTGTCGGGTGAGGGGACATGTGGAGTGAGAAGGAATGTCGGGTGAGGGGACATGTGGAGTGAGAGGGAATGTTGGGTGAGAGAGTTGCGTGAGGGAGAGAGTAGGGTTAGGGTGATATAAGTGAGGACTGTAGTGTGCGGGTTACGCCTCGGTGAATGTGACATTAGCGTATTTATGGGATAATTAGTAGGGCGGATTGAGTGCGATCAAATGGTCTTCGAATTTTGTTTCATTACGGTAGTTTTGTTTTAAATAAGATATCAGTACATTGGTCTTGCTTTTCGAAATTTTCATATTCATTTTGCTATGGTCATGAATGTATCATGATTTCCTTCCAGGCCTGCACTATGCTCGTAGAAATGCAAATCAATTATTGCGGTGCATTATAATCGGTCCTTGTATCTGTTTGCAGTCAACTGCTCATTCTTCGGCCGGAAAAAGAAGCAACACAAAGACAAATACGTTGCCAAGCACAACGCCGTCTTTGATCAACTCGACCTCGTTACTTACGAAGAAGTTATCCGATTACCATGTAAGTATTATAGCCAAAACCACTTACGAGAACTCCATTAATGGTGGAAAATATTATGATAATTGAATCTTGGATTCAAATGGTAATGACACTTTGTGATAACACTTTCCTGACACTGAAAACTTTAGTTGTGCGATTAATGTTGAATTTTCACGCTCAAAGCCCAAGTTCGCTCGGTTAGTTTTTACTTGAAGATTCCAAGTTGTTGTGTTTGCATTGCCCAGCTTACCGACGCAAGACGCTGGTGCTGCTCGGTGCTCACGGAGTTGGCCGAAGACACATCAAAAACACCCTCATCGCTTCGCATCCTGATAGCTATGCCTATCCTATACCGCGTGAGTCTCTTGTGGTACTTTTCTATTTTAATTTATTATGCTCATACCTGAAACTGCCTACGCCGTTGTTGGGATATTATGAGGCCCGGTTGGTGCTCTCCTTACTATTGTCCACATTCATTATGCAGTATGCATTGATTACATTCGCGTATAAATAATGTCATATGCCAGTGCATCTCAAAAAAATTGTAGTTTTAGCTACTATGTGTCAAGGACTTGTCTTATTTCTTAGTACTATTGATTTATCAGTTCGACCATAACTAGAATGCCCTTAATCATATTTTTTATTTTTGTTTGTCGTTCATTTATATTTTAGTCGATATCTAATGACGTTATAATAAACTAATCACATGATGGCATCTGCCCGCCTATCGTACTTGAAGTAACAGTGAATATTGTACAGTCGTATGAGACTGTAAATGCATATTTTTTACTGCATTTCCAGCCTTGACGTTAAGAAGGACGATGTTTTGTTGTTCAGATACGACGCGTCAGCCGCGTAAGGAGGAAGAGAACGGCAAGAATTACTATTTCGTGTCACATGACGAGATGATGGCCGACATCGCTGCTAACGAATACCTCGAGTACGGTGAGTTGTTGGTCCATAACTTCTTCCCCGACGTCCGCCTTTCAAAAGATGAAATTTCTCCATTGAGGGTCCAAATTTGCAACTTTGGGACGCCGTCAGCGCCGTTTATGACTACCAATTTTTTTACGACAAATGGAATACTTTTTATTTCTTTGGAGAAGCGTGAATAAAAATATATCCGCAGAGAAACGCTTTTTGGACATGCTCCCGGACTTGAAAGCTGTCTACAGTTGTAATGAAAACAGGTTATGTATTTCTAACTGTTATCAACTGATTATTTAGTGGAAAATTATTAAATAAATATAAGATTTTAACGTTAGTTCCTCAATGATGGCTTATACAAATGTATTGTAACTCGGCGACGAGATGAAGACAAGCCAAGGGACCTTAAATTCCAATCCATTAGCGAGCTCGCGATAAGCTCAAATAAATTCCTTGGCTCTAAGGAAATTATAAAATATTATATAAATATTTCATCCCTTTATACTTTTATTTTGATTCTTCCTCGTATAATTTCGTGGCATACAATCTTTGCTCGAGACATTTAATCCGTTTACTTATTAAAAAAATTCGCTAAAATTAGCTAAATCTCTTCCTGTTCTGTCATCTTTATTAGTCAAGACTTTACTGCGTGCTAGAGCTGTATTATATCTGCTAGCGGCATTTAGAATGCATTTTTTTAAATGATTAAATTGAATTTAGCAGCAGTAGATTGCTTTCTGGCTAGTGGGTGTTCTTGCAAAACTTCTCAGCTAACCAAAACGTGTTTTAAATATAAACTAATGGAGGAATCGGTAATTGGTATTTGATGTGTATTAGAAGAAACGAGTGGTTTAGTCCTGAAAAATAATTGGTGGCTAATAATTAGCGTTTCGGCTTTGTGTATTTTGGATTTGGAAGTTAAATCTGAAGCGGATGATTTATTCTTTAATTTATTGGAAATGCATGTAAATCTGTTGGTTTTAACACTGTTTCTTCTTGAGGAGCATTTTAAAACGGAATAGTTAATATTTGCAATCGATCGTGGCCTAGATATTTTTATTATTTGTTCGGCAAAAACGAGATTCATTTCCTCTCTTTTGGTGTCATCAGGAACCCACGAGGATGCCATGTACGGCACGAAGCTTGAAACCATCCGCAAGATCCACCACGAAGGCCGCATGGCCATCCTTGACGTAGAGCCTCAGGCGCTCAAGATACTCCGGACGGCAGAGTTCGCGCCCTACGTCGTCTTCATCGCTGCACCGTCGCTACAAAACATGACTGATGTGAGTAGCTCGGGGAATTTATATAATGTTATATATGTTATATATATGTTATATATATGTTATATATATGTTATATGTTATAATTTATACAATGTTAGCCTATTGGTGATGATGGCTGCCATCTTGGGTGAACAATTACAATGGCAGTCCATTATGAAAAAATTTGGCTTCAATTCGTCTCTACGATTTACATAGTCTAGATTTTTCATGCCAAATGGACAGTTGGGCCAACTTCTTCAACTAATCTACGAAGTAACGTGATAAACTAAAATTCGTTGCCATTATGTACGTACTGACGCTAAATAAGGCAAATTTGCAGCGAGCTGAAGTTCTGTGCGTGCTCTCCGGTTGAAGATCTCATTTAACTAATTTTTTTATTCGCCTTAGCGAGCCTCCGAAACTTATAATTATAAAAGTTGTAGTGTGGCCATTCATTATACTTTTCCAGAAAGGTACACACACCCAGTGTGGACTGTTCGTTTCTACTGCAGTTAGGAAGCAAAATGGATCATGCGTTTTGGCAGAATTCAGCTGTCGTGCCGTAGTTCTCAGGAAAGTTGCCTCTTTTGCTGCCGACGCAGCAGCAAAATACGACAATTGCCATGACGGCACTTGGCGCAATTTGTTCAGTTTACGGAGAATAAAATCTTTTACCATGGGAGAGCTGGGAAATAAAAGTTGCAATTGCATAAATGCTTCCTGAGTACCAGCCTGCTTGGGAAATTCGTGAACCAATTCAAGTCATGCGGAGAGCCTCCTAAAAGTGCAGGTTGAACTTAGTATAAAATAAAGAGGGAGCTACTGATTCTGGGCAACGTATATTTTCAGCGTAACTTCTGCATAATGTGATAGTTAGTACACGGTTGTGTTTACTTGGTACAAGTGTGCAGGGGGCGAGGTTAACAAGGAGAAAAAAAATTCTACCTTCGTAAAAGGAGCATGTTGAACTCCGGACCTCTCCGGAATCCCCTAAATTTTCTAAAAAATTATGCAATGACTGTGCACTAAATGTTTTGATTTCATTTTTTCTCGTGTAAACAGAATGAAAAAAGTATGAACGGAAATATTGAACAATGCTAATGCATTTCTGGCCGTCGGTTATGCTTGAATATGTTTTGATTTTTTATCATAGATTTTCTCAGACGTTTGAAAAAAATACGTTTTTCTTGCACCAGTACGACGGTTCTCTGGAGCGTTTGGCGAAGGAATCAGACCTGCTAAAGCAGGCGTACGGCCACTTCTTCGACCTGACGATCGTGAACAACGACATCGAGGAGACCATTCGGCAGCTGGAGAAAGCTCTGGACACGATGAGCGATACTCCCCAGTGGGTGCCGGTCTCTTGGGTTTACTGACACCCCGCCCCTCAGCGCGACTCCCCGTCAGATTGCCACTGCTGCGGCACCTCCAGAGGTTTGTCTCAACAAATTATGTCAATATTGCTAATTGCGATGGTGAAATTTGCCATCTCACGGTTAGGTATGATTAATGCATATTTTGTATCTGTGACGCTACCTATTTTGTTACATTACCCATCAGCGGCTGCACGGTTCAATCATAGCAGTCAAATAACGCTTTTTTCTTGATATCCTCTGACATTCGTTTGGTATTGAATGTTTGTTGTGTACAGATCGCACGAACATTATCAAATAACAGTTAATTCAGGGAATTAATTACCGTGTTCTAGCATGAACATTATCAAATAAGAGCTAATTCAGAGTATTAACTACTGTGTTCTAGCACGAACATGATCAAATAAGAGCTAATTCAGAGTATTATCTACTGTGTTCTAGCACGAACATGATCAAATAAGAGCTAATTCAGAGAATTATCTACAGTGTTCTAGCACGAACATGATCAAATAAGAATTAATTCAGAGAATTAATTACTGTGTTCTAGCACGAACATTATCAAATAAGAAATAATTCAGAGAACTAATTACCGTGTTCTAGGCAAGGAGGCGGCGCAGAGCTCGCGTAAACAACATCCTCACAGGAGGTGATCTCTGCTCAACTCTGTCTCATCCTGCAGCTGCTCGCTGGCGCCGCTCTCTTCAGCAACGTGCCCCCCACACCTCTTAGCTCTTATAATTATTATAACTCCAATGATGCTTAAGGAGGGTAATCCTAATGATAAAAGTAGGAGTTTTTCAAGGTGTGATTGTTTACTATTAATAATGTTAGTGACGTCGGCCATCGTGACTGTGTTCGTTCAAGAAGAAGACGCGAGTGCGTGTTTTTATGTGAGTGAAATAAGTAGCTCTAAATGCTGCCGTCAATACCGTGGTTTGTGAGCTGAAGCCGAATTGCAGTTCTCAAATCTTTAGAAAAAAAGTGAGCTTTGAGAGTTTACCTGGGTCTATATTACTAGTCATTCTTTTCTGCGTGAATGGAGTAATTTGATGGTCATGTGAGTCAATGACGATGGCGAAATCGTCTTTTTTAACGAGGATGCAACGAGCGATTCATAACTTCCTTCTGGGTGAGACAATAACAAATGTTCAACTCAAAGATGATGTTGGTGAACATCAAACTGTTCGGCTTACGTGGAAATGAGGCGACTCCTCAATAATTAAATTTTGCCGCTGGCCAATACTTCATCCAATTTTTATGATCATTTTTGCCATCTTCCTCATCAGCAGGCAATATGCGGCGTTCGCAACTCTTGAAAAATGTAATCCTGAGTAATTTTTCTTCGAAATCTAAACCTCCATTCATGGCTGCTTCTGAGATGCCGCTACATTTTTAAAATCGAAGTTTTTAGTAAAGGTGAATAAGACTAAATGCCGTCGCTAATTGGTTCAATGTTATTTGTATAAATATAAAGGAATTTTGTAACAGCCAACGGTGTAGTGTCATCTCCGAAAAATTCATACTTATGATACTCGCATTTAAATCATTTCAAAGAAGTGCTAGCTATTGATGCGTTATATCTTGTAATAATAATAATGTGAAAAGAGGCAGAGCTCTACATAATTTTTCTTGCGGGATTTCTGACTTGGCTTCTGATGTGATTTATTCTTGAAATATTTTTCACATGACTAAAAATTAAACTTTTTTTAGTAATCGAACGTATGTTGCTGAATTCCGGCTCAATATAACTGTAGGAAAATGCTAGGCTCCATCCGCAATTACGAGGAGGAATTTATATATCTTAACATTATTCGTAACTTTTCCAGAGTAGGTTTTTAGAAGCTGTGCGCATACCTCAGTCCCCCCTCGGAAGCAATCATCTAGAAGTATGATTATTGTCGGTGCTACGCGCGCCCAGTGTCGAGCCTTGCGTTCGATCTCTGTATAAAGCTGTAGCTCACCTATATTTTTGAATTTATCTAATGAAGACGAATTTCTGACGTGAGAAAACACATCGCTATCGTTAGCTCTTGTTCTGTGAAATTCAAAGCTACTCTCGTAATTGGCAGTAAAACACCGAGCGTCTTGCCCTACTTCCTCTTCTTTCCCTTGTAGTTTGCTGACTCTTCTACCGACTGGTATACAGAATACTGTCGGCAAACTGATTTTTCGAATAAATATAATAGACCAAATGTTATCTAAACTGTCTTCAACATAAATCATCAACGGGATATCCGGCGTGCGAAATTTTAAATCTCACTCGTGTTAATAATTGCCCGTGTGAACATTTGTGAGTGAAGGGCTTCTGGAAACGCTGCTGAAATGACTCGCATATTCTTCTCTTTGCATTAGAGTGCAGACATAAAATGGATTGGTTTTGAATAAATCAGCTCCCTTAAATTCTTATCTCTGTTCTATAATGACTTACAATCAATTTTTTGTTTAATTCCCATGTTTTCAAAACTCGAAAATTATTCTGACTATTAATAATTATTGCACTAATGAGTTGAAATATTCTTGGGTGAGACCAAATGTTTGGATAAATTTATTTAAGTATTTCTACAGTATTTCCTGTTGTTTTTAAGTACGTTCAATATGACTTAGTTTAGCCGTCATTTATTACGTAATGGCCTTGCCACAGCATGGGTCATGTCATAAGACCGCCTTGTTGCGTGAGGCAGCACAAAATACATTTTTTCTACGGTAAGTTTTGCTGATAGTTCGTAGCTTCGCTAGTAGTAATGACTCTGTTCTTGATTCTGTGTTCTAATCTTAGCTTGAAGTGAGCGATGTGTCCGGACAGTGGATATTGCCGAATGTATTAGTTTGATAATTTCAAGCTGCAATGCTGCAGCTAATTTTCAGTTGGTGCTAATACTCATTGCACCATCATGGTTTTCATGCTATGGTATAACCTGTCTTTTTGTTAGCTGTAAAATAATTTCTGTTGTTTGCAAATGGAATTTTCTTGTTTGGAAACTTTGTTTGTAAAAGTTATTTTTTTTTATATTTGTACATGCTATCTACTGTGAATTGTTATATTCTTTTTGAAGAGGGTTCTGGTGCGTTGCGTCTATTCCAAACGAACTTTGATTTCTGACCATAATACTTTTATTCGAGTTTTCAATGCATTTGTTTTGCTCCTGTCGTCGGTGGGTTTAAGAACAATCAAAATAATTGTGAAAAAAGTGATTCGTACAAAATAGTGAGAAGTGAATTGAAGTTTATTTCTCATAGTTTATTTTAGACTGGACCTCGTGTGATCGGAGGAATGCATCTTTACAGCGCTGGTCCCTAACCTACAGTCACGTTCCTGCAATTCAATTCTGTCCAGGCTTCGTGGAATTTAGGTCTAACCTCGTTCCATGTCTCTCCCCAAGAAATCAATTCATAGCTTGTGTCTCATCTCTCGTCATAGAAATTATCCTGAATTTCTAAACCAAGCAAGGAAGTTTGCAAAGCGTAATACTTTGTATGCAATAAGTATGGAAGTTGATGTGTACAGTCGATGTACGTAAGAATGTAGGTGTGGATGTGAAATTCAGACTCGTCACCTCGATGTGTCGCTGATGAAAAGTTTTGTCTTGCGACTGCACTGGTGGCGCTGCTCACTTCGTTATCATTGCACCAAATGGAGTTCTCGATCTTTATTCAAAGTAGAGTAAGTTTAAGTGGAAGGAAATAGTGTGATTACATTTCGTTGTACCGCACATCAGCAATATCCTAACGAGAGGAATAGCTTTAAGTTACTCTGTATCATTCTGATCGACTGAAAAAATTCTATAAAGGTAATCTAATAACAGCATTTTTATGTTCCTATTTCTCTCTATTCAAAAAAAAAAAATTCTACCAACTCATCTACTTCATTTGTCCATGCCGTGAAATTTTTTTATTATTAACAATGTTGCAGTAACTGTCAAATTTCCCTCTGCGAGTCTAGTGCCAAATTATGAAATGGTTACTGGCTGTTGAGAAAAAAAATAGAAAACAGCAGAAACGAAAGGATTTTTCTCTATTGAAGTGGTAGTGCGTCATTCCTTATTGTTGTATACTATAATGAAGTTTATTCCACGAAGAGTAATAAGAATATTAATTATAAATGGTAGCTACATTAAATTATACAAAAATCTAGTGTAAGGCATCTGATGTTCCGTACTTTGTCAGGTTATGTTGTACCAACCATCGAGCTCGCCGGCTTCTAAAAACTTGATTATTCGAAACGCTCAAGTGCACAATTACAACTTATATGATTGTTCCAGGTCAGATAGTCAGGTTGAGCTTCAACGATCTTCTACTGAGGAACTTCGTCTTTTTCTATCATGTATTTTATTTCGAAGGCATACTATTTATCCCCACTTCTGAACTTAGCACGTTACCAAGCTCCTATTTCAACAACAGGCGCAACAAGTACAAGTTCCTCTCTCTTCACTAGACCTCCAAATAAGAATAATCAAGGTTATGAGAGTACTGTTTTTGGAGCAGAACCACACTCGCAAGTCGTGTACTTGGTGAACAACTGCAACAACTAATCATTGCTCTCATTAAGCGCTATCTCAATTGTTCAATTATTCGAATTCACAGTCCATGAGTCTGCGAGATCTTGAGGAAACCATTTTATTTATAACTGAGAGCTATTACTGCCAGTACGGAAAGCTATGACTTCTAATGTTTCGGCAACCTACGAGAAGTCATGCTGGACTCAAGCCGAAGCTGTAGTGCTTCATTCATTTCTAGGATGACGCTTGCAGCTCTCGCGACAATATACAGTAGACTAGTAAATATTACCGTTCCTTCAAAAACATGATCTTCTGCCGTTTTGTAAGCGAGTGCGCATTTTGAATGTCAGTGTCATGCCGGGTACTCGATTTATTGTCCCGGATGATCTGCCGGACTCGCAGGCTCGGATATTCATTGTGAACAAACAATCAGAATCTTGTTACCCCACTTATTTACTGAAATAAAATCCCTACATCTTCACTTTGCTTTTATTAACCTGATTTATACAACCTAATAAAGTTAGAAGGCATAAAAAATTCCCACATAGAATCAAATTGATCAAGGACTAGTGAATGACCTCCATCGTGTAACGCATGAAAAACGCCATCAGTTAATCTGCTCTTTAGTTTATTTGTAAGAATAGTTGAACATAATTCTTAATGTACGAGCTGAATTCATGTAAATGATCATGTCTCGAGAACTGGAAAAAAAAACAAAATATTGTAATTATATACATAAACCGTAGTATGTAAACTCTATGTACGAAATCCTTAAGCTAAACTTGCCTTCACATCGCCATGCTGCCGACAGTGGGGAATGTGGCTCGACTCAGCAGCCGACGTCAGCAGCACGTCGCCCTGACATCTGAAACCAAGAACAAATGTTCATCTCTTGACAGCAGACTAATAATTTATTCAATTATTAGAATATTCGACAGCGCGCTCCTCACGCCTGATCTATGTTACCCTAGGCAGCCTGAAGCTAATTAAATCCGTTTTGACTTTCGCGATCCTCATTTTAAGTTAAGTTTTGAACTGTATTTGCTTCATCGAATTAATTAATGAACGAACTGAAAAATTAGCAACAAATTTTTCTTCGAGCGATTAGAATTGTTACTTTAGAAATACGTGGGATATGGGGACTAACTAGCTTCTCGAGGGAATTAGCAATACTTCATAAACTAAACTAGCAACTTCAGAATACCGAGAAGCGAAATTGCCAACATATCAATTCGATCACCAAAATTTGGTGACTGCGAGTTGAGAAATAATGGGAGCGCTTACAGACTCCTATATTCTCTAAACATCGAAGGCTGAAATCAATTCGAATATCTTCAAAGAGGGAAAATAGTACGGAATTATTATTTTTGCCAGCTAAAGACATAGATTGAAATTTCAATAACGCTTCAGATTGTCAAAAAATATCAGTTAATGATTATAATTTGGTGCTCATGCAATTACTTCAGAAAAAAAAAGAGAAAGTACGACTGACGAAGTCTTCCGCACGACATTAGTTCACATTGTTGGCTACGACTGTCTATCTCGTCGCAGATTTCGTCGTGCGTTCGACTTACGATCTCAGAGTACGACTGAAGGTCTAATCTTTCTCACTTTTGATAATATTGTACAAAAGGTCTCAGCACGAATCATCGTGCGACGATCGCATCGATCTTATTGTAGGAGATCATCGATCTTATCGACTGATGATCTCCTCGCACGACTCACGATCTCAACAGTTTTTATTACGTGGTAGCTGGATACAATAGTCTTGATTTTCAATATCCAAAATTAATAGATTGGTTACATGGTCTAGTTTTCGGAAAGTTTATGATAATATGTAGCGGCATCTTGATCTTCATGTTCGATAATAAGCATATGAAGGATTCGAACACGAAAGTCACAAATTTTGAATGCATTAATACAATGCCCAGCAGCCACTAGTAATAAAAAGCTGGAGCAAATATCCGCAACTGTAAAACGAAATGCATTTCATTAGACCTTTCGATTTATCCAAGAAAAGCTGTATTTGCAATGGAAGACGACGAGTCAGTCTTTTGGTGAGTCAGCAAATCAAAAGGTATGGAAATGCGTTAACATAAATATTTGAGCTGATTCGGAAACTCGTCTTATAATAACGCAGAATTTCATGCAGCGAAGTTTCGAGGTTCGTCTCCAGCAACAACTTATGAAAAAACCTATCGCAAATGCAGAAAGGATGATAGCTGGTATTTGCTACGGGTGTTTCTGCAAATTTCAGCAAGAGCGCCTGCTGTAGCTGTAGCAGAAGCAAACGACAAAATCGAAAGTTCAAGCAATATTGACATAACATATTGATCTCGGCGCTGCAGTGTAGGCCTCTGATGTGGCCTGTCGCCGATTCTTTTCCTTTTCGTGCCTTGTTCACAGAAGATCTAAAATCGTGTCATTTGACCGGATCCTTTCATGATTGACGATAGTTTGAAGTAGCTACTAGACTTCCACCGGGTTGGATATGGTGCTAGGCATTTCAAATCTGAACATACATTTTTCCATAGCTTTTTCTTGTCTGTTCTAGACAAGCAATTTAAAAGCGAAAGCCACAGGAGCAGCAGCATCAAGCAGTGTAAAAGAAAGCACTACAAAATTTATTTGAGCCACATTCCCTGCCACGATAACCAGTGGTTATAACGGCACCCAACAACAGCATCAGCAACAGCTACAGCACTGAACACAAGCAATATCACTTAACAGCTACAATAGCTTCCAGCAGCAACAGCAGCTCTCATCAGCTACAACAGCAGCTCTCAACAGCTACAACAGCAGCTCTCATCAGCTACAACAGCTGCTCTTTACAGCTACAACAGCTGCTCTTTACAGCTACAACAGCAGCTCTCAACAGCTACAACAGCAGCTCTCATCAGCTACAACAGCTGCTCTTTACAGCTACAACAGCTGCTCTTAACAGCTACAACAGCAGCTCTCAACAGCTACAACAGCAGCTCTCATCAGCTACAACAGCTGCTCTTTACAGCTACAACAGCTGCTCTTAACAGCTACAACAGCAGCTCTCATCAGCTACAACAGCAGCTCTCAACAGCTACAACAGCAGCTCTCAACAGCCACAACTGCAGCTCTCAACAGCTATAACAGCAGTTCTCATCAGCTACAACAGAAGCATTCAACAGCCACAACAGCAGCTCTCATCAGCTGCAACAGAAGCATTCAACAGCTACAACAGCAGTCCTCATCAGCTGCAACAGAAGCATTCAACAGCTACAATAGCAGCTCTCATCAGCTGCAACAGAAGCATTCAACAGCTACAACAGCAGCTCTCATCAGCTACAACAGAAGCATTCAACAGCTACAATAGCAGCTCTCCACAGCTAAATCAGCAGAACGCAGCAGCTAAAACAGCAGCAGAAGGTACCAGCAAAAAACACTCAACAGCATGCAGCAACAGCACCCAGAGCAGAAGCAACAGCAACAGGAGCAACAGCACCCAGCAACAGAAGGCTGCGACCCTCCATGCTCATTCGTCCCATAATTAGAGGCCTGTGCAGCGAGCCCTCATTCGTAATGGCAGATATTAAATGCGAATAAAATAGCCTTGAATTCACCAGTGCTGTCGATTTCCGTGATCTGACATTTCAATTACGTGCTCCTGAAGCGAAGTACTTCAATCGGGGGTCGGGATATGGGAATATTTCACACAGAAACGAATTAAATAGCTTAATGGAAACATTCTCATGACGCATTCGATTACGTTGAGCTGCTCGACCGCCTGATTTGAGCGTTACTAGGAATATATGATCATGAGCTCATAATTAGTCATTTATGAGATAGTAATTATTAGTCAGCAAGTGGAAATACATTTTCCAGTTCACTAAAAAATTTTATTAAAGCGATTTGATAAGATTGATGACAGGTTTAGACCATTCGTTCACATCCGCCGATAACACCAAGCAATTTATTAACAGAGGTTCGACCGCTGCAAGGAAGTATTGACTTTCAGAAATTACGATGGGCACAAAGTGCGTCTAAATGAGACCTTAAAATTATGAAAGGAATATTGCTGAAAACGGCAAAATCAAAATTTGTGACGAACGTTTAGAAAATACTTTAATCAAATTTAAAAAGTTGGTACCTTAACAAGTAATAATTAGTAATATTATTATACCTAATAGTAATAATAATGATAATTATTGTTTTTATATTAGAAAAAATCAATGATAATTATTATTACCATTACTATTACTATACTACCTTAGTATTCGAAATTGTAATGCTTAATTTGAAAATCTCTACTTATATAGCAGGATGTAAGCTACATCTGGCGTTTCTCTATCAGAAGTATCATTGCAGTGTGATGAGGTTGGGGTTAATAATTGATGAAGATTGAACTCATTTAGACTAACAACTTCTTTATTCCTTCAGTGTAATTTTTTGCGAGGGCAAAAGTTTAAGAATAAGCGTGATTGGATTTGATAATTGTCAGTGTTGAAATAAGTGTATTTATTGGTTCTTCAGTTTTTTATTGACACACTAGTGCTGTGTTAAGCAAAATTGCCGCGCACAAGTATAATGACTTAGGCAAAATGTATAGCGGCTGTCTATAGAATAAGGGTTTTTCGGAGTTATAAAGCCAAACCCATGGTTTGAAAACAATAGAATAAGTGTTCCATGGTTTGAAAACCGTAGAATAAGGGTTTATCGGGGTTTTAAAGCCAAACCCATGGTTTGAAAACAATAGAATAAGTGTTTAACGTACATGACATCAGCTAGCGTGATGCTATAATATATCGGTGCTGCTCTGCAGGATGTTTTATGACATCCTGCAGCTTCTGTGATCCAAGAGGATTGTCATTTTTTTTATTTCGATTCCCCTTATGCCGAAAAACTTTACGAAAAATATGTCGTTTATTGAGTCATTTGCTCACTTCACGCCGAAACTCAATACAAATTCAGGAAATTTTCGTTTTTCCAGTTATTATTGACTTGCATTACCAAGTAGTTTTGAACAAAAGATGATCCCTGAAATAAGAAGATACGGAAACAAATTTGTAACACACACACTCGGCTGCCAGCGCTGGGTGCAAGCATATAGAACAAAGCAAGCTTGTTGGGAGCCTCGTAAAGCCTGGTAATATTGACATGGCTGCCATGACGACGTTAGCCCAGCGTTTTGGTGTCCTGGCAAGCAGGGCCAGGGTTGGGGCGGCTTAGGTCAAATAGCGGCATTTGCTTGACGACCTCGCGTGTGATGCTGCACCATTCAAATTACTCTGATTTACGGCTCTGCAAGAAGCGAAACATGAGCACAATGTCTGGCTTGCTTTCAAAGTAAATCCTTAATCTAATTAGGCAGAATTTTTAGTTTGTTGTGTAATTATCACAAAAAGAAAAAATGTAAAAACAGCGTTAGGTTTTCCAAAGGCGCTAAAATGTATCCATATTATATTTTCACAACATGTTGAATTCAGATACTAAAAATCATTATTAATCTGTAATTATTCGACTTCATTATTGCAGCGGGAAGCAGGATCTTCTGCTTTGCCATCAATTATCGGTCACTCTTAAAGCTAAGAAAATTTTTCAAACGATAAAATACTGAAGCTGTTGGATGAATAACATTACTAAATATATCATAATGACAACCTCCTCAAATCGCCTCTGATGAATCAAGTATTTAAATTTTTCAAATTATAATTATTATGTAATATAATAATATATTGTAATAATATAATTGTAAGGTTGTTAGTTACATATTAGAAGACACCAAAAGGAAATCGTTCGTACGAGAGACTATACGGTGCGTTAGGTCAGTCGTTAAGTCGAGGAGGTCCTACCGTGAACAACCCATTTCTAGGCCTAGTTGACCTATTGCGCCACTCTCTTGCTGTGCCTGAGTCAACTTACACTGCCTTTATTGGTGAGCTGCTATATTATACCAAATGTACCCTAGAAATGAATTATCTATTTATGTTTCATGTAAATTAGTTAAAAAGTGATCATATATAGAATCTGTTTTGAAAGTGCTTAAGTGAGTAATATCAGTCAGTATGAAAGTATTTATTTCCAATGTAGGGTTGCGGGTCACGAGAGTAAGCTGCCTCCGGGACCTTGTATCCCAAGTATTTGCTTGGAAGGATCTTCGCGTGCTCTCAGGATCTGGGACGTGCTACGACCTTTATCACCTACTGTGAATTGTTGGACTGGGCAGTTAGCTTGTCTAGAGTCGTGTCAATCTTTCCAGCAATACTGTTTAATTGTTGTTCTTGTTCAATAAATTAGTTTTGGTGGCTGATGTTTGATGCACCCGAGTAATTAACCCGATGAAGTACAAGGCTTCATTACAATAATATAATATAATAATTATAAATTATTATAAGCTAAAAATCTGGTGTGGTGATATCAGTTCCTGTCATGCCCAGTCCTTATTCTACGTGACTGTAAATAAGCCGCTAGGTTAGCGGCCACGTTAACCTGCTGGTATTCGGAGTGTCGTGCGTGATCAATGACATATCGACATGATGAAGTAATTATCACGACCAGGCGTAGTAATTTACACGTCTTTGTTCGTAAAATTTTATCCTGGTGTCTTTACAATGAAGCCAGGGAGTGTAAATTGTAAAAAATGGGGCAATACTGAATTCTAATATTTACCAATTAGAATCGAAGATGTCTGCATTATGCGTATTTCATATTTACGCACACCAGGCAATAGACCATTGCGTTTTTGGCTTCCATGAAAATTTTAAACTAATGGCGAAATTTTCATTATTTGCTGGTGAGAATAATTTTAAGTCCAAGCAATCTTGAGTGGCAAATTTTCTTTAATTTGAACTATGTAGAGTGCATGAATTGTCTTCAATTTAAAATAACCTGTTTAAATCGCCATTAGAAAAATAATTCTACTTCGAAATGAGAAACAACTTTAATTATTTTCATTTAAATAATATCTGAATTTAAATAAATTTAACTAGTGTCGCATTTTTTTATATTAGATTACCAATCCTCACGGTTGCATAGATGCTAGAAAACATACGGGATGAAAAATATAAAAGAAGCATGATTGATGCATGAAAATGCATTACAAAATTCTGGGATTTCAAAAATTTCTAGATAATCTAGTTGATAATGGTTTATAAATGTAAGGAAATCATGTGACAAGGTTTAACAAGTAAATCATGGGAACAGTGGAATGCATACATGATACACGTATGCTAAATGCATAAAAAATTTGCACGATGTTATCGAAAAATGTACAGACAATTTTTTAAAGTGTATGAAAAGTAAACGGAAAATACTGTATACGGGAAATTAATGAAAAACGTTGAAAGTATTGAGAATAATGAGAGCAAAAATAGAAACAAAATGAAAGAAAAGTATGAGTACTGTTCAAATGCGCAAGGTCTGGAGACGTTGTGACGATATCTGCTCATTAGGCGAGCAGATTATGTACGGCGGCTGTATCCATGTGAGCAAGGAAGCTCTTAAAAAAACAAGTAACCTGACATTCTAATCTACAATTATGACTATAAATAATACGAGTACTGTGTGAAGATATTTTTTATACTAATAATTTTTTTAGAAAAAGGCATTAGAATATTAGCAAGATAAGTAGGATTTGGAGATGACTAATAATTACCTGACAATAGCACTGCTGTTGATTGCATGCGTTTCCAATTACTATAGATTTCCGTTCAGTTGGTAGCCAGACCATATCACATCTCAGCAGGTCTCTTAGAAAATTTTGACGCGATATAAAATCAATATTTTGTAGTAAATAGAATCCTTCTTATGTGATCAAAGTGTCCTGTGAGCTGTGGAATCAAATTAATTTATTGAGCTATAGTAAACTCTACGGTAGATTGCAACTTGGTGATCTAGCAAAAACTTAGGTTAGCGATAAATATCAGTTGATTATTAAAACTTTTTATACCTCGTACAGTAAAGGGACATATGTACTGCGAAATGCACGTGTCTTGTCACACGGAGCTTGAGCTTTTCTCTCATATTGATCCTTTGGCCAGAGGTACACCAACAGACGTCAAAACTGTGTGTATCTAAAATGCATGCCCTGGTGGACAAAAGCTTACGCATTTTGCCGACGCTCAAATCAATATTATAGCTGGCATGTTCAAAGTAAAGTCATGAATTAATAGGCGAACAATTCGACTGAGCGGCGTCAGGTGCAGATGCAGCAACAAGCAATTGGATTTTCCCGTTTAATGTGGTTCGCATCATCAATTGGTTTACTAGTATTTTAAAATTTAGATTGCTTCAGAATATTTATAAGAATATCACATAAGCACATTTTTTAATAAATAAAATGACTTGGTCAAGAAATTATATGACAGGAAGTCAGGTTTTTCTCTCTCTATAAGAAAGAAACGCAGTGGCGGATTTATGAAAAGATAAGCAGGTTCTCAATTGGCACAGAAGCGACATCGCCGTACACATCTCAGTCATGATCACCCAGTGTAGGATGTTAGAAGCGCATGCACGCACTTGCACATATGCCTACGTCTCAACACAACCTTCTGCAACAAATGAAATAATCAGAGTACTCGTATTGTAATATAATCGTGAAAAATACTCCCGAGAAGTCGTCTCATGAAGAACACAGCCTTAGTATATCATAGTCTCTGTGTGACCACATTTAATGGGAGGGAAGAAGTGACAACTGACACCTCAGCTGGGTTATGCCATTTGTTTTGTAAGACACATGTGTCATAACTTTGATTGGGCATTCAGATCGTTTTTTGGTACTGGCGCTTGAAGCGAGGAGCGTCCACTGTCCAGTATTGTTCCAATTATAGCTGCTGACGCTCAAATACGAGTGTTTATGAAGTCAATTTCAACACCAGTACATTATCTAGTTGGTTTACAAAAACCAGGCACACTATTCTCCAGATATTCGCCTATTATTTCCAAGTTGTGAAATATGCAAGGAATACATCTTATAATGTGCACAACTTTGACTGCGTTTTGGCTGCACTCATTATTGTGCCTTGACATGAATTTCACTCACGCTCGCCAGGTCCCAACTCCGGAAGAAGAGTTGTTCCGGTTGCCGTTCCTCGAGTTTGTTACGTCAAGAAGCTCACGTTGCAACGAAGGCCATCATCCGCATCAGCTTTGAAGACAATTTTATTGGGAGTCAGTTCATGACTTTTTTGACTCGCAATTACTGACATTCAACCAATAAATGTGTGACCGTTCTTAGGTTGACTTGGCAGGGTAATCAGAGTTAAGAAATGCTGTTATGTCGTAGGAAGCGCTCCTTTGGGCAACGTGACGGGCAGTTAATGCAGAATCGGCTAGAAATAAAAAGCGTACGAGTAATATTGTCAATTGACTACATCAACGCTTCTGTAGCACATGTCCACATTGGTAAGGGAACTTGAACAGATATGATCTTACGAGGTCGCCTCCACTGATATGTGCCGGCGGCGGTCTCGCTACTCCGGTATAAACCTTAGCTTTAATTCATAGCGTTCACCAACACATGCTCCTCTCATTACATGAATTCAGCCAATGATGGTGTCAGTTCTCAACTTTTTCACCGTATCGTGAAAATATTATGAAAGCTTTGCACTCGGGCAAACAAACTCTTATATGAAGGTAGCAAACCACCTATGCCACAATCCAGGACACCTTCCTGCGGGGGTATCATTATCTTCCGAGAGTATATGAGAGAAAACTTCCCGATAAGTGTGTTGTGCGAGCTTGGATTTTCTGTCAGGTTTTTAACGTCTTTCCAGTATGAAGGGAATAATTGCAGAAGAAAAGCTGTGGATCACAATCAGACACAATTTTAACATGAAAGATAATCAAAAACATATTTCTGCTTAATTGTTACAGCATCATCGCTAGACACATTTGAGTATAAATCCGGTTTGAAACCACTAACAGCATGACAATGCCAGAGATCTTCTAGTTCCGAAAATATCCAGAAGAGGAAGACGAATGCAAGATTAAAGGTCAAGATTGCAACAGTTCGATAATATCGCATGATACAAAACGAGAAACTATTAGTAATTGCCGTAAAAAAATATTTTTGAACTGTATAAATTATGAATTAAGTCATTGATGCCAAATAACAGGAATGCCAGTCTAAGGAATCTGGATGTAGAATTGTCGTAGTTGGTTGCTATAGAAAGAGAAAACGTAGCCAACTGTTGAGCGTTATGAAACAACTTTAAAAATTAGGAACCAAAAGCTGAACTAAGCTTATCTAAACTGTGTTGACATCAGAAAGCCAGGCATTCTTGGCGTACTGCAAAAACAGACATGGCTAATGCTAGGATGCGTACATGGCTAATACGCAGTCAGAGTTGTCCCCCAGAACACCGCTTCTGCTAGGCAGTGACTTGATTTAAAAATCTGGTACGCATAAGAGCTAATTCACATTCAGACAAGTTAGTGTTAAACAGTGACGTTAAATGTTAAACAGTGACAGTGAGCACCGTCTCAACCTTTTGATAAATATATTGTGGTACTTACTGAAAGCATGATATCCAGGACCAGGTGTGCTTTATACTCCTGCTTGTAAAATGCGACCGACAGCGATTTCAATGGAGCGCGGCAAATGAGGAACCTCGAAATCCAGCACTCTTTATTAATGAAAGGCATTCAAACTTGCTTATTGTTACCTTCCTGCAAAATCCGTCTATCTTGAACAATTTTCACAGATTACAAATGTCGAATCTTTATTTTGCTGCACCAATTTCCGCTTCAACATCACTCCGTAGCAAAACGTTTCATTAGTTTGAGTACTAACTACAAACATTGGAACCAATTTGTCAATTCAAGAGATAGGGTGAAGACGATGGCGTTGCATTTTTGCAAGTTCAACCTTTCCGACTGTTCAGACTTCCATCCTTTAGAGACCAAAGTCGACTTAGGGATCACCGAATGAGGAAAAGAGCAACGTAGAAGTTATAAAAACATTTTCGAAATTGGAACTTCAATTTGAAGGATTAATGAAGATAATGCAAATATCAGCATCTTCAGCCAACACAGTAATCACGCAACACAAAATGACGTAACGAAGCGTACTATTCCTGCATATCAATTGGGACACGTACGCATGATATTTAGGCACTTCCACACACAATTTTTATGAATTAAGCCATTAAAAATGTGCAATCATCTCCCTGAAAGATGGCAACTCACCGATTCTAACTTGCAACGATATACTCACGTCAACCAACATCTGAAGACTGGATACGAACAGCACAATCGTTTTAGAAATTCTGTCAATAAAAATTCCGGTTCTGGGAATCGGTAAGGTGACGATTTTTCATCAACAGAACAGTTCACTTTACACACGTATCAGTAAGGTCAGCAGTTCAAGTATATCCAGCCATTCGCCCGAGTCGAAGTATTCCAACTTTAAAAATAAACCAAAATATTTTGGAACTTGTCTAACCAACCGCATTTGCGGAAATTTTAGACTAACAAGAATACATAAGAAATTATTAATTTATTTTAATTTTCAGATTGAATAATTTCTGATTAATTCAGTCTCGGTATGAAATAGTTCCCTGATGAAATCAACAATTGAATGCTACGTGAATTTATTCAATTTATGGCCATCGAAAGTGAGGTGATAGCGCCCGTTTACGCGATGGTGTAAACGGGGTTTATCTATTTAAGTGATTTAGTAAACAGAGCAGTTTTTTCTCGCAGTTATGGCACTGCTAGAAAAAGACATGGGGAAAAATAGTTGTTCTCCCTTTAGAAGTGACAATCTGATATTACTGTAATGAAGCAATGATAACGTTTTCTTCATTGGTCCATCCGGTCATGCTTGAATCTTTGCACAATACAGGACTAAATCTAATTGCAAGAGACATTTTTTGGCGCACAGCCATGCCATTTTTTAATTCAGCTTTTCTTGTTTTCTGTGACCGAGGGACCAAGCTTTCATCATGCAGCGTGACTGCTCCATAGCGAACTTTTACTACCAATATGCCTCAAAATTTCCTCATACGGCAGTCTTATGCAGGTCTTTATTAATAATCTGCTGGAATACTCTGAATATAATAAACTCTTTATAGTCATAAAATGCGTAAATTTAGAGCTTATTCCAGACTCGTGAATTCCACTAGGACCAAAGCCAGATGTAACTAAAGCCCTCGGTCGTTTATTGCTGGAGAATTGTAAACGATAAAATCCAAAAACTGTTACGAGCACCACACTTCTTCATAGTTGCGCGCACAACGACCAACTGAACGGCTTTGAGTAATTGAGTGTGGGCTGATATGATTATTATGCTAATGGCTGACAATCTGAGAATATGTGACCTGTTGTAACACGAATTTGTAGGGTAAAATTACGTTCATCACTGGATCCTCGTACATACATTCTGGATGAACATGAAATAGTAGATGAAACCATAATCGAGGCTCTATAACTATTGACGTCTATGAGTGATTTGAACAATGTTTCATTGGAGACATTCTAACTCGGTTAGAGAGGTTTTAGTTACAAGCGTTACTGGATGCAATTGAACAAATAATAATGACATTTGAGATGCATATAAGGCGCATGACCTAAATTAGGCCATGCAAATATTTATCAAGTTGTTTTCTCACGAAGAAGAATGAAATGATTAGGTGGATTTAAATAACATTGGAATCGGGTAACACTTTGCCAACAATTAGATGCACTAACCGTTGTTTTAACGTATTGCAACGTTTAAAGGGCTACTAGTATTATTAGCATTAAATTGCGGCAGTGATTGAGTCTAACTCGTATTCAATTGTCAAAAAATATATAGATTACGACAGTTGCATCAGCGTTTTGTATACAAAGCTGAAGCCGAGTCATAGAACCTCGGTAGCAAAATTCAATAAAAATTAGAATCGCTATATTTTACGATGCTGAACTTGCTGTGTTTCAATTTTAGGCTATAACCAGGCACGTGACTCTTGCAACACAATCATATTGCTATCAACGTGAACGTTATGGCGTCGAAAAAAAAAACACTGAAAATACTAGTACAAATTTAAAGCAATGCCAGTAAATAATTTCTCGAAGAGCAGTAATACTTTTTTATGTACAAATAAACCACAATTCATTGACTGATTTATCATTTTTGGGATCATCGGCAAAAAGTAATAATGGATAATGCGATTCGTTTAGTTCAGTTGCGTTATTTGTAAAAATTTTTGATTCTGAGTAACAATCAAGCCACAAATTCATCGTGTCTTGTTCGGTTATTGCATAGCACGAGGCTCGCTTTAATTGAAGTTGCACATAAGCTCGACTCGCACTCTATGGAAGCTGCCTTTTTTGGCCTGGTCTGGAGTAATTAGTGCAAGCAAGAAAATAATTACAGAACTCTGGCAGTGCTAGATGAAGCCTACTTGCCTGAAGTAATTTTAGTAAGTATTACGACCTGGTGGCTAATCAAAGCTTCTTTCGCGTTGATTAAGGCAGGCTTTGATGCCAATTCCACACGCAGTTCTAATGAGCTCATATTTAACATTGAAACCGGGTTTGCATTATTTAAATTAGGGAAGACTATTGCAACATGTAGGAATAAAAATTGGATTTCTTATAAACAAGACATGAACACGAAACTAACGTTGATTTCTCTGAACTCGATCCTATCAAAATGAGTAGGTATTATTCGTGCGTCTGATGCATGGGTTACTATACGCGTAATTCCTTATCTAATTAAAAATCGCGCTGTAACTTTATTAGTTTACTGGTAATTTTTGAAGAGGGTACCGTATTTGCTCGTATTCGCTGCAATTCAATAATTACCACTCAACAGCCAACAACATAGTTCACACTGCATCTTCTTCATGATATAAACAAGAGAATGTAATCGGAATATTCTAACATGACAATACTTGATTCTAATGCTATTCTTTGTACTTAAAATGGTTGATATATAGGATTACTAATATACGATTCAGACAGTAAAATATGCTATTTGCACTATTTTGTAGTGTTTGTCATTACTTTTGAAAATTTACCAGGAACTAATAATCCAGTTACTTTAAGTGCTTGCATGCACGAACAAAAAGCTCATGTTTTTATTATGTGCTTGCAGGAATAATGTACAAAATTGAAGGCCTACATATGTTAATTAGTGTAGTCCTGTAGAAATGAAAAGGCTCAGTTGATTGACAATCCGAAGCAAACCCTGTATCAAAGTGAGAACTATTTACTGATAAAGGCTTAGACTAGTGCTTTAATGACGTGACGCGTGCGCAAGAAAAATGCCGTCAAATTTTATTGCACGCGGAACAGATAATTTCCTCCAAATTGATGGTTATCATATCCTAAAGCACGTTCTGTTTACAAGTTTGCAAAGACATGGCAAAAATATAATTTTCCATAGTTACTGTAATGGAAATTATGGAGAGATCAATCTTCCTTACAGTGTACGGACTCAGTACAGTAATAATAGGATAAATTTGATATCAAGTAAAATGTCGATGCATAGACACCTTATTCAGAGATTATGCAAAGCCAGCTTATGAAAATTTCAATTGCAATAAATTATTTTGAGCAACAAATTGCAACAAAATTATCTCGAGATATGAATTTTTCTACTGAAATGTTGAATTAGACATTTTCTGCTGATTTTCTGTGACGTGCGATCAAAGTATCTTCAGTTCTTGCTAAAATATATGTTTGTAGTTCGTTCTTGATTGGTCCTCGATCAGAAATGATAGAAAAATAATTAAAATACATCTTATCAATATAGATAAAGATTAAATTGAATGCCTACTACGTTTATCAACATTATCATATTGACAAAAAAAAACTTTTTAATTGTGTTCGGACGATTTTTCATCTCAACAAGGCACTGCTGTCATGGTTGTTACAGAGTTGCCTTCCAAAAACCTCCCATGTCACTCAAGCATCGAGTTGATCAAAACTCTAAGTTTTCTGGGAAGAAATTAATTTCACATTCTGCATATCCTGAGAACTTCACTTGATGAGGAGTTCGGAGTTGTAAATTTTAGGAAAAGTTTCGAGCAGCTTGGGCTTGTGTGCGGTGAATATGTTAGTCGTGACACGGGTGGCCGAGCAGGAAGCTTCTTTACTAGCTTTCTTAATACCGGCCATAAACATTTAGAATTATAGAAAATTATTGCAGACTAGAGACTACATACTTTTTAATTTCTTGTGCATTAATTCCATTCATTTACTCATTAATTATTTCGTTAATTAATTAATTAATTAATTCATTATTATCCATAAATTATTCCATTTGCATATAATTTCATGCGCATTAAATATTTTCATAATTCTGTTATTTTTTGTGAAAAGCAATCCTTCATAATCTTTTGGCATCGGAGCGCTTAGAATCATAGTTTCTTCTTATATATTTTATTGTGCTTAGCTGCTCCTCACTAACGACATTATGTATTCTATGGCAATTTTATCGGTTAATTGAACGGTATTAAATGAAAGATCTGTTGCATCCGTATTGGCTTCAAAGTCGTCGCTAACGCAATTTCTCACATTACGGGGATTTTATAGGAAAGAATTCCTATAAAAAAGATTCTGAGCTCGCTCAAAGATAAATAACAGAAGGAAAAAACGACTCGTATCGCATTACAAACTTTGATGATCTCTATAATTTTACCAATTATTTCCGAAGAATTTAATTTCCAAATGAGATTAATCTATTATGAATTGGAACTTTTCTCGAATTACCCTAGAAAATAATTGTTAAAATATCGGTAGACTCTCTATACGAGTGGTTAATGTTGGAAATTAGTTTTTCGTTAGTTAATGAGGAAATTAATTAGTTGGTTTATATAGT
The DNA here is from genome assembly GCF_000764305.2 of Hyalella azteca. Classification (NCBI taxonomy): domain Eukaryota; kingdom Metazoa; phylum Arthropoda; class Malacostraca; order Amphipoda; family Hyalellidae; genus Hyalella; species Hyalella azteca. The sequence goes on from NW_025931198.1 coordinate 357,488, forward strand.
TGTTTTATTGTTAATAGTTAATATTGGAAATTAGTCGAGTGCTTGAATTTAGTATAAATTAAGAGAAATACTGTATATCCGAACTATAATAAAGGCGCGCAACGAAGAATCTCTTGAGGATGTCTTTTCAGTGTTTTATTGTATGCTTCCACGCCATAAATTGGATGTGCTTAGAGAATGTTACGGTTTTGCTGGCATTTTGTTGGCATAATAAACGAAAAAAATTTGACACAAGTCGATGCAATAAATTGGTTGGATGATGGAGGATCATCTCTCTGGAAAATTAATGTCTCGGCTCAAGTGATGAATTTTTTCAAAGGAGACTCCAGGAATTTCTTGTTTCACAAGGAATAGGCTTACGCTGGGAAGTTGACAGCTTTTCTGCTTTATGGATAGATGTATATTGCTGATTTAATAAGAAAATTCAAATTTTTAAAAACTGAATATCCAACTAGCGATAAGAGACGATAAAATAACTCGATGATGAAAAATTATACATTTTTTAAACGTAATGAGAAAACGTAAAAAATTTTTCTAAAAAAACACAAAAAGCGCGCTTCTCGTTAGTTATATATCAGATCAAAAATAATTCAACCTCCATTGAATTCTTTTTCATTTAATTACTTTTCCCATTTTGCATTAGTTTTTGACAGATGATTTCAGTGGAATTATTTTGAAACTAGCCAAGTGCGTGAAGATAAAGATTAAGTTCCTTTAACCACAATGAAAAGCTCTGATCTCAAATACACCGCAGCTTCAAAGAAAACTTTACTTTACAGAGCTGATAACACAGAAAATTAGCCGTCCATTCAGCATCGTAAAATCTCGCGCACGAGTTAATGAGATTGTGCAAATTGCAACAGCTGCATTCTGCACAAAAACAGGCACCACTGAAGGAAACCCGAGAGAGGCTCTTAACAAATTAATACAGCATGCGTGCTCGCCATCCTAACTCGATTCAGTATTTTTTTCGAAAAAACTGATAGTTTGTCGGCCCGAACAATACTCTGGAGTAAAACAACGGCCGGCTTGATGTGATTAAGAGTGGTAATAAAATCGCAAATGACTTGTTTTAGTCAAGCGGTAGCATAATTTTTCTCCAAGATCAAAGATTCTGACTTCGGCACGAGTCATTTTCTCTTTATCTCAAGTTGAACGGCGCGCCCTAAGAAAAGAAAATTGCTCTGGTCAACTTAAATCGCTGAACATAGATATATATTTTGAGGGCAACTTGAAAATTTTTCTAGGTAAAAAACCTTGTTCGTTTTACCCGTAAGTCGAACACTCACGGTCAAACGCACATACATCAATAACTTGTATAAGGAGCGTGTCCGCTCCTTTGGCGTATTTCACGTCATAATTTCACTGATGGCCAACAGCTGGCATGACCGGTCACCCAATAGTCAAGGGCTAGGGCAGCGCCTTCGTGATGACTGTCTTAAATCTTAATATGCAGTGTCTCAACCTACGAAGCGGCTTAATTTCCAAGGGAATAAAAACAATCTCTCGGCCATGCTTCATCGAGATAGTCACCTATAAGGAGCCTGTTCATGAAGCTAGTAAATGAAGAATGTGTTGTAAATTTGTACGAGACTGTACTCAAACTCAAAAAATTTCTTGGCAGTGCCCAGGGTTTTCAGAAAAAGAAAAGAGCAAGGACGATCCTTAAATTTCTGTCACATGGAGACCCGATGCCACCTAATAATAGAAGAATCAGTATTTGTTACGGAAATAGTAGCTGCTATGGAAACGGCAGCGTATAACGTGTACAATCTTTCATAATGGGATTAAATGAGTGCAAATGAACGTAGTCGATAATTTCTGCTTCACTTTTACTCGAATGCAAAGAGTTTAGACGCATCACGATAAAAAATTATTTAGTGCATTTTTTCAATGTACTTATAAACTGAAATATCTTCGTAAGCAAATGCTTTTTTTACAGCTAATTCAAATTTTGCATCCTTGCGCCTGAAAACCTTTATAGCATTGATGGAGGGCAGGGTGGCCCAGTGGTTAGGTTCAGAGTACCAAGATTGGCGCAGAGAGTCGTGGGTTCGATCCCAGCTCTGTGCGCCAGTTTCTGGTCAGAATCGGCGAGGAGGCCGGGCGGTTAAGCACAGCAGAATTGTAGCAGTGAGTTGCGAGTTTGTGATCGCAAAAAGCTGTGAATATTCCACGATGTTAAGGATCGGCGACAGGCCTTCAGCCTAATAAACGCTGAAACCGCTATTAAAAGTAACATAAGCAATGCACTCGAGCGTGAATACCAGAAATTTTGTTAGATACGATAACTCATTTCAATATCACTCAAATATGTCTTCACATTTTTTTTTTGTTGGGGTTATGGCTTGTGACAACTATACCCAGCAGCCTGATCTCTGTCAGAATGTCTTCAGATGAAGAGAAAACAAATGTTCCGTGCAAAGCTATAAACCAATTTACCTGAGACTGTAACTAGGATTGAAATGACACACCGATTTCTATGAATATGAAAAAAAATTGAACACTCAGAAAAATAATAATTTTTCAGACTCCACGAATTTGATCGGGTAGATATGTTTACAGAGCTATAGTACCGAGCTTTTAACGGATAAATAAATAAACTCACATTATAAATCAAACTTGAAGGAGAAAGCGTCCCAAGAATGAATACCTGAGCACTGCTTCGTTGCTAAACGCATTCAAGTCATAAACAAAAATTTTCAAGGGGGAATAATTTGCATATAAAACGCAATCAAAGTTTATCAAAGTAATTAAAGTGGCGCTCCGAGCACATCGCAGCAATGAATGTGTAGGGGATTATATTCTCTTTTAAATGCGCTTATTTCATCAACTTCAACAATGAACAAATACAAATGATGAAATTACAACAATGAGCCAATAACGCGTTATTATAGATTGCGCAGAGTGGAGGCATACCGAGAACATGGAACCAGAGAGAAGGTAAAGTGAAGGTAGAGTTAGTTAGGACGCAGTAATAAGGAGTGAAGACGTTGTGAAGGCAGAGTTATGGTTGCAAAACAGACCAAGTGTGGTGTGAAGATGGTGCCAGAGTAGAGGCCCAGATAGTGTGGATAGAGTGAGGGCACAGGAAATATATACTTTAAATCGAATGTTTTCAGCGATGATTGACTAAAGGCTGACTGCGAGTGCAGGGCGAGGTTAAATGAGGGCAATGTAGCGGCTGGACGGGGTAGAATAGAGTGACTGCTGTAGAGTGACTATAGAGTGAGAGTGACTGCAGTAGAGTGACTGCAGTAGAGTGACTGCAGTAGAGTGACTGCAGTAGAGTGACTGCAGTAGAGTGACTGCAGTAGAGTGACTGCAGTAGGGTGACTGCAGTAGAGTGACTGCAGTGACGGAGGAACAAAGAGTACAGGCACGGAAGGGTGACGGTTATAGTGTGCAGTAACGTGACAGTACATGAGAATTCAGGTTAAAATAAAGATTGAGCGACTGCAGATATAATACAGAATTAGGCTGAAATGCTGGTAGGCTTATGTCAGAGTGATGCTGGTAGAGTGATGCAAGAGTGATGCCCGAGTGAGGGTAAATAGAGGAAAAAGTGCGGGCAGAAGGCTGCAAGAAGCGCTCAATATTTCAGATGCCAGGGCTGGCGGTCACACCCAATCTGTAGGCCTCAGAGCAGGCCGTGTAGATCACAAGTGGCAGCTCTTGCCTCCGTAAATTCAATGCTTAAAAAGCCGATGGTTTGCCCGTCAGATGTTCTATGCGATAATCGCACCATTTGGGGATCAGAATTTTCATTAAGAATGTGTATTTATAAAACTAAAAATGACGGAATCTTGCATTAGAGAGATGAAGCAATTCATCGAGCAAAGTCTGTAATGAGTCGTTACTGCAGAAACACTCGACTCCAAAATGCTATATGATTTTTACTAAAATTAAATTTATTCTACAGTTTAGCAGAGTAAACACCGTTTGCAGTGAATATACTTACCAAGTTGCAGTATAATATGAGGAAATATCGCGCTTCATGTTGTTCGGTGATATTTTTATGCCTGTTATTCGACAGTCGACACTGCCAAACATTCTCACCCGATATTATTCCTTAAAAATATAACTCAGTGCTCACTGCAGTGAGTGACAGAGAGCGCATTTTCTCGTCAACGAAAACGTGAAGTCACGGATGGACAGACAGACGGACGGACGAACATGACGAGCACAATAGGGCATTTTTCCATAAATGAGAAAATGCGCTGAAAAGCGAAAGCTTCAACTTAAGAAATCCGACATTTTATTCCCAGTCTTCGAATATTCCAGTACTATTTATAAACTCAAAGTTCAAAGCAAGCCAATTACCCAGAGTCTATAACAAATTTACATCACTCGGTGTAATTATCATAAATCGCAGGAACAACTGATATTTTCCTTCCAGGATTAATGTATAAAATGAGAATTGAGGCAAACAGTCACTCGTCTCACATACGAGTATCATCATTAGTTCAGTGAATCAACCCTGCAGAAAACATATCAGTTCTATAAGAAATGCGTGTGCAAGTATATAGAGTGGTAAAAATTACTTGATTTCACTTTCATTTGTAAGGATCAAAGAGATTGTTTTCTCAACGATGAGCCTCTAAGTTTCAGTGCTGCGGAAAGCGGTACGATTTTTCTAAGCGGAAGCTCTCTGCTCATTAGAATAATTATGATAGGAATAATCAGCAGCCTTCATTGCTCTGAGGCGAGAGTTGTGCGCCGTAGACGAGAAGGTTCCAGGACGTTGCAATCAAGCATTTTGCTGGTAACTTCTACACAACTACAGGCTTTGAACTTCCAATCAAGCACATTTTTGCATCGTGATGTTCGCCAATTTAAATCTAAAACTTGATTCATTACTCTATTTGAGTGGATAGGATTTATAGAAAAAGTTTTCACATTGTAAATTATACGTTCGGAACAACAGTACTATTTCTTATTTAGAAATTATTCATAAGTAATCAATCATATAATAAAAACATCAAAGAGGATTCGAACGCTTGCTGTATAAGCGTCAATGAGCTTTGATGAACATTGTATTGCCTGCACGCACAAGTAATAATACAATTATTAAAAGTTAGCACGCGTAATAGTTTTTTACAGAAAAAATCGCAAGTCCAAAAAATTAAGTACTTAAATTTTAACCTTACAGATTTTCATTAAAAAATGACAAATGATTATCCAACGTCAAGATTTTATAAAAATTGAAGTCCTTACAGAACTTCTAAAACCGATTGAATTATCTATAAAAATGATGCTACAAGGAATTTGCGTATCTGAAAATTCTAAACATTTAAACATTTCGGTAAGTTTCCAGAGCGAGCCAGCAGATAACCGGCATGTTCAGTAGTCGCTGCATTACGCGCTCTAGTGAACATGAGAACATTAGGGCTGAGTTCTCTCTAATACTGAGCACCAATATCAGGGACTGCTGCCTCGCTCTTATTCTCACTCATAACATTGTGAATTCTAACTTAATTTAAATAAAATTCCCGGATTAATTGGGCACAAGCGAGCATGCTTCAGGTTGAAAAGAGGCGAGTAATGAATTAATGGCTCATTTGGCAGAGATTTATTCATCGTATGTGCGCCGTGGCTATTATCAGGTCACGTTTCGTGCAGTCGTTTTTTAGAAGCGCTCGCAAATGCGCAGGTCGTAAAATATTAGGCGCCAACTGGCCAGTCAAATTGCACGGCATTAACCGTTCGTTTGGCTCGACAGGAGCGATGAGATCGTTGTAAAGGTAATGAGCCCTCCACTCGGTTGCACGTCAGGCGCTCATGGCCGGCGCAATCCAGAGCCATGAATAGAAAACTTCATCCGACGCTTGATTTCATCCAGTGTTATACCGAGAAGACTTATCTTCGATGATTAATTTGAATTATTGCTCGTCTATATTATGTTTTAGAATGTAATGTTCTTTGGAGCCCAATATTGGAAATATCGAGGAATTATTTGACCCAGTATACACTTGCTGCAATCAAAATCGTATCGGAATAAAAACATGATTATCCGCAGATCAACAAGATCAATCAATCTATCAATTTCCTTCAATTTAGTGGAATCATGAGGCATCGCAGCAGAATGTTGAAATGAAAATAATTAACTTTAGATTTTTAATAATTTTTACCTTACTATACTAGTTTCATAATTTGCAGTTAGACGTTGAAATTCTATCATATCATTAGACGAGAAACGAATTAATAAGCGGTTTTTATGATTAATTACGCGGTGGAATGAGTCGTCCTTCAAATTAATGACTTAAGGTTGAGAACTATTTTCATGGCAGGATAGTCGATTCTTCTATATGAATGTCAAATTCATATAGAATTCATATATCAACATATAGATTCTTCCGGTGAATGTCAAATCGGGCGTAAGGTTGTTCGATCTCTTGAGTGGTAAAATGAAGGGGTTGGTGGAACATGTGTATCTACCTTACATTTCGGTTTGGAATATTATCAGGGTTTATAGGAATCTTGCCAAGACTTTAAATTGCTTATTTGGATAGACACACGATATGTGCTATCAAATCAGAAAAAAAAATTACAATTTTCCCGCAAAATTTAAATTGTTTATTTAGTTTATTATGAATTTATTATGATGCTGATGATATTGAAGTTATTTTTGAGGTAGCTCATGGACTGCGTATATTATAATATCGTTTGCCTTGTTATATATGTTAATGTCGTGGTCGTGTTGGTGTTTGTTTGAAGCCTGGCGCTGTAAATAGATAAGGGAGATTCGAGCGCGTATCTGTGATACCTATATATATATATACATATAGTCGCCATATTACGTGAATCTGAAATTGTATTCAATGGATGAAATCATGATTTTGCAAAATTGGGGTTGGGCAAAATTAATTTTTTTTTATTTCTGACTTAAGGGAATTTTCAGTTAAATGACTCTTTAACTGTTATTTCATTACTTCGCTGTATTTAGTTAAGTAATTACAATAATAGAAGGATAGATGACAAAATAATGGATTCTATTCCGAAAAATATCAGCTAAGTCCGTGTACTAGAAAATTAGAAAGTGCAGAAAGTAAATCTTAAGTCGTATATGTTTACATTAAATTAGTGTTAATTAAGCAATATCAAAAGTTCAAAGTTCAATAGAATGCCACAGAATCAATTTACTTCGACAATTATCCATAACGCACAAAGCCTCTTAATGCAGACACTCCTGAAGCCTGCAGATTGCCAAGTTGGTGCGGCAAGACCGAACTTTAGCAGCACCAAGTCTCAGGCTCTGCAGCGCATAAATTTAGCTCAGCTCATTCGAGCTCATAGCAGAGCTTGTATTTAACACGTCATTACAGAGGGTTAATATACATTACAGTAGAAGGCAAGGCACCAATTCACTGTAGCAATACAGGGACAAATATTGCCCACTCGCGCCGACCACTTGGATTGCGAGATAAGATTGTGCCCCATGCAGCCGGCCGCAACGATTGCCGACTCTAAGCTCAATGCTATTGGGCGCTAAAAATCCATGTTTCCATTAGTGTGGCCGCATTTCCTCATTGAAGCGAGCGTAAAACGTTACCCTTATCCAGAAGCATCGGGTTTCTCTCTGGCCGCTCCATGTGCTTGTACTCTATGCTTGTTGGGCTTGCAACCGCGTTCATTTCTGGAACATTTCCAGATCCTCCGACAAAACTCACGCTGTCTAAATTAAATTCAGTGTTTTTGTGCTGAATAGTAATTCAAAAAATGAAAGTAATGTAATGCAAGATGACTTCCTAAAAGAGAATATTCGCTTATTGTGTTGGGATAAACAATTTGCACTGCAAATGGATTTCATGCAAGGCCGTAATTGTATTGTCAGTATAAAGTTGCTTCGGGTGGCCTCCCTCCAACTGGCCGGTCTGTGTGTGTGAAGCCTGGCTTTCATTCGTTTATCTAACAGAACGAGTTCTTTAAAATGGATTGAAACTGAGATATCCCTCTGTACTAGAGTTAAGAATAATAATGAAAGGCAACATTATAGATAGATTCAACGTCGTATCGTTGAGGACAACACTACTCGCATTGATATCTCCTTCAACTATTAGTGATGCATCCTTCTTTTAACCCTCAATACCCTCAATCTGATGACCACGTTAAAGTGGAAGTTTTATCGGAAGCAGACCAAATGCCTACAAATCTCGGTACGAGGGTATAAATTTTATTTAGATCACTGTCTGTTCACAAAATAATAGAATGACTAAGATAATAGCTGATTTTTATCATTAAATCATTCTAGAAACGCGATCAGATAACGAAAAAGAATTTGTTTAAAACCTCTTTTTTCAACAACTTATTAGCAAGCTTGTTATAAAGTTGGTTCATTATTTTTCGGCCGAAACTTATCAAAAATAATAAGTATTGTATTGCAGATAAAAGAATAGAAACAGCACAAGCGAAGTGGCAAGAAATATCGCTATAAGCACAAGAAGCGACTAAAAGTTTGGCATTAAGATCAGGCAAGTCCCGCTAGGACAGCCATAGGCGTGCTCAAAGTAGCGTCTTTGTCCGGCTTGGGACACTTCTACCAACTTCAGCCTCCTCGCAGCAACGTCGAGCCTAAGTCATATTACTCCCATTCATGATGAAATGTTTGATTTATTGTATGTTTGTAAAGCTCAGCTTGATAATTGGTTGCGATGTCAACATTCCGAATAACGCACAAATCATTTAGCTCGAGATAAGCTCGAGATCAGACAAATATTAGAATGAATAATTATTCTATACAAGCCATTAAATGCCTACTTTTCTTTTAGAAGCGTCGGCTTTGAAGAAATAGGCCCATGGCCTGTTGCCGATTCTTGAACTTTTCGTGACTTGATTCACAAGGGATCCGGCCTTTGGAACCCGATCATTCCATAGCTGACGGTTGATTGAGATAGCTGCTGGACTTATTGCCTGGTCCGTAAGGTGCTAGGCAATTTCAAGACTGAACATATGCTCCTGCATAGCTTCGTCTAGTCTGTTTTTGAAGATGTTCATACTCGGAGCGTCAACAGGGAGGCTGTTCCACATGTCGGTGACTCGAAGCGAGAAGAAATGTTGTCGCATGGATGTGTTCCAACGCTGTTTTTTTAGTTTATAGCCGTGGCCCCTGGTGTTGGTTCTTGTTTTTTTTTAATAACTGTTGCTTCAAACATAGTTGTTAAATCAACAGCAGTACTCATCAGTATCGACATATATGTAACTAGTTACAGCTTAAAAATAATTCTGTGCAATGTAATTAAGAAACAACACAGGACAAAATTATTCATGACTTCATGTTTCCAAAAACATGAGTTAGTTAATATAATATAAACATCTTTATGTTGTCTTGAGTTCCAGATACATTTGAACGCTGTTTGGAATTTGGTTCCTTTATTAAAGCACCCAAGCACTTTTTACGTCAATTTGAAGTACAAATGCACTATTAATCGGTTTCAATAGCTCGGGAAATTGTAAAAACTTTAAAATATAATTAAATACAAATCACACACACGGGAAATAATTTATCGCAAGACATTCGGTAAAAAGGAAACGAAGATTCACACGTAAAAAATATAGTAATAAAATATATAGAATAAAATTTCAAAAGTATCAGAGAAACAATGAGATACAAATACATCGGTCAGAAATTCTCACCTCATGAATAAGGGGGACGTAAATAAATTCATAAAATACATAGAATAAAATATTAAAAGTACCAGAGAAACAATGGGATACAAATACATCGATACATCGGTCAGAAATTCTCACCTCATGAATAAAGGGGAACCTTCGTGTTTGGCTGACCATTTCACAAGTGCACAAGCTATACGCGGCCTGCAGAGCCTCGAGGCAACGCCGCAACGGAACACATTTTCACACCAAAAGCTCTCACAAATTCTCACCTTACAAAATCGTGGGCAGCACATGTTTTGTATGATTTTCTTGTTGAAAGAAAAAGTTTCATTTGCGGCGATAATAAGGAAATGTTCGGCTTTAAATGGTTTTCTCATTATTATCTATAATGTTGACATTATTGTGTATCAAAACCTGCGAAATTACTAGGGAATTCAATAAACTAGGCATTCTAGTGAGATGAAATTCGTCGAAATAACGTGAGTGGAGATAATGTTTCGAATCAATTGTAAATATTTTGCTCCTTTAGAATCTCCAATCGTTAAACGACTTGATGTCTGAAATTTCAAAGAAATTATGGCCTCCCACAGCAAATAAAAAAAACAGTGTTTGCTGTTTTACTTTCATTGCTTTTTGATGGCCTTCCTCCGACCTTACTTGTCCAAGTGAAAAATTTCTTCCCTGGGCTTTAGAAACTCAAGATATCGATTCTAATACCATGCTAGAATGTCGAATATTCCTTAATCTTCTTTGGAACAAAGCGATCGACAGAACAGTTTGATGTTTTGCGCTGTCCAGATGAGATCGAGCGATGCGATATGCTAGCAGTCTTCTATTATTGAACTGGATCATATCGGCTTTAGATAACAGGATGGCCAGCGCCTTCACACACAGCATTTTACGCGTGCAGAAATGAAAGAGATCATTTCCACGCAAAGCACAACTGACAAAAGCGTCTGAAAGACCGGCGGTATCGATGTCGATTATTTTTCGAGGCGCTCGATATACCCGAGATGGAGTTCTAATTCGGAGTTGCTATCCATTGTTTGTTTCTTTATAGCATTACAGCTGAAATATATTTTGAAATTTTTGCTCTACATCAAAGTTGTACAATTTTCATATCATATGATTATAAATGTACGCGTGCGGTTATATTACACTCTCATCAGAGCAATATTAATTGGTTGGTTAAACTTGAGCCCAAATGCAGAGGATATCTTATATTAACCCGTCATATTTCCAAAAGTACTATAATCCATGCATTTCACAGGTGAGAAACGCAGACCAATGGAACAAAATTCTTATCGATATAAATTAAACTCGACCATGCATGTCAAAAAAGTGAAGGTCCTACCAGCTTTCTGTCGCTTAATTGCTCGCATGTCTACAAGCTCTTGTCCATGCGGGAGCTGAGCTCGTCGCTATATTGTCGGAAGGGACATCGTCTAATGACTGATGTTCTGAGCCCGCGCTTCTTGCTCTGTGTTCGGGGATGTAAGAGGCCTCGTTACCGGGACCCAAGTTTGCTGCTCACTGCAACTTCTGGACTTGCAGGGATCGCTCCATTAGAAATTTTTGAAGATCATTTAAGAAGCCTTTGTGATAATGACAGTAGCATTTCGAATCTAAATGTAGCGTGTCTGAAGGCAAGTTGAGTTTTTAAAAATTAATAGAAGAATTAAAGTTCCTGGATATGGTTGTTTAGTATTAGGTATGTGAACAAGAAAATCATCACGAAAGAAGTTTTTAAAATAACAACAAGCAATTGATTAGCATAAATATAGCAGTTGATTAATAAATTGAAGCTTATGTATCCAACACAGACCATTTCCCACAAAAATATTCTCAAGATTCATTTGGAAACCATTTTCACATTACCCTCAGTAATTGTGGAGGCTCCAATTTAGTTTTTCTACTCACCACTCTAATCGCATTACCTGCCGGAATAAAGTAATTAAAGTCATTAAAATTCTCATAAGCGGCTTAATACGGATGGCGCTTCAAATGCTCGTGAGCTGATCCCTTACATTACATTAAGTCTTCGTTATTGGGTGGCCCAAACCTTTGATCTTGCTATGAGCTCCACATCCTCGTTACATGTATAGATTTCCTCAGAAAATAAGGACTAGGAGCAATAAGTTCGTGAGGTTCTTACCAATATCAGGTGAAGTTAACCAAGACTTCCTTCATCCATTGACTGATACGTAATGAAATTCAAGTCAATTATTGATTTTGCGACTTATAATATAACTTCGGAAACGACCCTACTTCTTGATCGCATCGAAAAGTCACGGCGAGAATCCCGAAAATATTAAAGTTTGATCCATCAGGTTCGAGGGCCGGAGCCCGATTACTTTTTCGTTTTTCGGAACGAATACCACGGGCCACCGTTCTTGAAGAGCTACATGGCCAAATTATCAGAGATTTTAGCCAGAATTTTTGAGGAAAAGTCAAGAAACAAGCGGTGTTTTTCTGAAAATAATATGCTGCTGCAGAGGAGCTCTCGACTTTGCAGCATTCACCAAAGCCTGTTTTCGGCATGACTTCACCGAATAAATTTGTGTGCTCCTGAAAATCAAATATTACTTGGATGGGACAATCGCCCCATAGGCATCACTAAAATAATTATTAATCATCTTTGTATAAATATATGATATATACGACTATGAATATAAAATCATGGATCAAAATAAGTTTTTACATTCAGCTTATTGATGGTAATTTCCCGACAAGTAATTCTCTAGTGTCACTAAATTACTCAACATCATAAATTTGGGCCCCTTGTTACAATTTAACGTTAAACAACATGGTTGAAATTGGAGTTTTGTTGAAAATGTTTGAATCTATGAACAACATGAAATTTATTGACAACTGTGCTATTCTGTTGGCAGAAAAATCCAATGCAAGTAAGAACGATTATGTTCATTTAACATTCTTAAAATATTCGCGTATCAAGCGGACATCTACACTCAGAGTCAAAATTTTTTCCCTTTAGAGTATTTGTTTTCCCTAATCCATTGTTTCCGTTAAAATCGATTTTGAACCATTACACAAATTGAAACGTTTAACTTTGCATTTAATTTCAATCTATCTTGGTGGTGACCAGATTTTTCTCAAGTTTTTTTTTTCATTTCGCGGGTTTTGATTATTTTTTACATTTCGGTAAATAAACTCACAAGAATTCAGTATTGCAGATCACGACACTTACAAAAAAATGTTTGATCGGCATAAATAATGCTAGGCTATAAATAAATGAATTAAATTGATCATTCATTGTAATTATGTTATAAACGTTTATTAAAATGAGTATTGTGAACTTAGGATTAGGAGTTGCTTCCTCGTCGCTGCCGTCAACTATTCAAAGGAAGCTGCAGTTAATTATTATGCTGAATTTTGCTACTTTTAAACGCCAGAAGAAATATTCATTTAATACATTACTGGAAGCTAGGTTTTTCTCGTGCAAAGAACAAAAAATCTAAATGAAAATTAACTCCTCACGTCAACTTCATTAGTAAAGAAGTGAACTGCTATTATTCTGCTTTCCCATTACATTTTAAATACCTTTTTGATCATTGATTGAAATCTCCCAAAATAAACATACACGTGAGCGGAATGTTTAATCACTCCAATGTCAAAATCCGACGAATTTCTCTTTAATCTGTATTTCTTTTGTTTTACCCCACCGATGCTTTAGGCTTTCTTGTCCTCATTAATGTTCTGCGCGTTGGCTGGTTCCTAAAAATCCTCAACTTTGCATGACAATTAAATTTCCGAGCGAGGAAGCTAACGACCGCCATGAGTTGTTGCAAGTGCGACATTTTCCTTCTTTCTTTCTGTCCTAAATTTCAAACTGAACGCTTTATGATCAGTTGCACAGGCATGACAATTTTAGGATCAAACAGCTTATTGTTGTATTAGGAGAATGTCATTCTTAATTATTCTAAGAAAGGCGTCAAATAAAATTATGAATTAAGTGTATATGAAGGGAAATTCCATATATAAGGTTATGATAAAGAAGATTCCAAACTTTTTCACCTTTACATAATAACTATCTTGATTGATTGTGTAAATCATATATTGAGTTACCTGTTTCCGAACTGATATTTGTTTATTTCAATGTTATTTATCATGAATTATGCTGTAATGAAGTCGCTCAAGAAATTTGCACTTAGAGATACTTAGGAAGCATGTTTAATATAATGCGATGTAACGTCTGTATGTATGTTATTTTCAGAAACATTATCAATTTAAGACGGCTTTTCTGTCTAGAAACAACATTTAGTAAAATATTTCTCGATCTCAAAGATACAGATAATTATTAAAACTTTAGTTTTTGTCCTTTAAGACCAATAAACAATATTTTTATTTCAAATAACCTATACGTTCGTTCTATCAGTTAATTTTGAATGCGAGCTAAGCCGTCCGTCGGAAAGCCTCATTAACTTTGAGGACACTACTGGCATTGGGGAATAAATCTACGTGGTTTCATATCAATATTTAAGTATCTCTCTGATATGAAACTGATATGAAATTAATTTATATATCTAATGATTTCATGATTTGAGTATCGTTGATAAATTCAACTTTCTTTAAATTTTGTATATTTCTTAAAATTTACCGTCATCCCTTTATGTTGATTTAACAAATGGCTTACTCAACTTTACGTCAATTGGATAGAAATGACTTTATCGTTTGCTACTTCATTCACTAAAACATCAAAGAAAGGCCTATATCATGTCAAATTGATTGAATATGATTTTCCCACATGTAAGATGCAGGTAGTTTCTAGTTAGTAGTTCTTAGTCGGTTGAACATGATCGAGTAAAATGCATGTCGAGATGTGAGTCAGAAAACTCAATAGTAAAACTCATTGGCTTCAAAGAGAAAGTAAAATGATCGAAGAAACTTCAGAAATATATAAGAGGATCTTTAAAAATATCACTTCGATATTCCAGAAACAACTGCGCATCGCAGTATTAGTCAACTTTTTTGATTGAATCCTCGTGAAAAACGAAAAATTCATGAGCCGATTGCAGAAATTCTCGAGGGTCGACTAGCTTCAATGTTTCAAACTTATTACCTTCTATCTTATATCTGTTGGCAAAAAAGCTTTTTGGTTGAGCTGGAGAAAATCCTTCCCTTTCAGCGAGCTAAGAAGACAATCCGATCATCTTTTGTGTGGATGATCAGCTGTCAGTAGCAAACGACTCAAGGATATAATTGAAATTAATGGATCAAACCACGCGTGAAGCTCCAATGCCTTTTCGACTCCTGGCCATTGTATTGACCTTGGAAATTCGCTTTGTCGTCGAAGCTATTCCGCCGCAGAAAAGAGGAGTACGTTAGGCATAATCGCATTGTCTATAATTTTAAAAATTATTATTTGTAGTCGAATAGCTGTCGAGAGATCAATTAAAATATAGCTTATTCTTTGAAAACTAAAGCATCCATCAAACACTGTAAAAATTGCACAAGAGAAGTGCGCGATCTACTGCAGTGTAGGAATTTTAGGAGCAAGATTCCCGAATGTAAGTGTATAGAAGCGGGAGCATAACTGGTATTTATTAGGAATCATTAAGTGCATCTTTCGATGAGCAGATCACAATTTAAAGAAAAAATTTGAACTCACTTAAAAAATGTACGAAGTTGCTAATTCTTTGTGAAAATCAGTTTGGAATTCAGGAAGCTCTTGAATATTGCAATTACTGCCAACGCATGTACTTAAAGTTTCTGCCCATGAAACGACAGTGACATAAAACATCATCTGGAGGAAATTATTCTTAAAGTTATCAAAATAAATTGCATAGATATGCAACCGTTAATGATGGAGGTTTAGTGAGACGGGATTTTGCTACAAAAACAGAAGCCCTAGCAATCATTTACCGCCAGGTGGTTATATAATACGACGAACATTATTGCGGTGATATTGGAAGACGCATATTATTTTGCGCACCAACAGCTGGCAAGAATAACAATCCACGTGTAGGTAGAATATCAGTCCTGGTAGAATGATGCACAGTTAATAATTATTGTATACATATAATTTTTGAGAGCTCGGACCGACGTGCGAAGCTCTTTTGAGAAAAACGTTTACAAAGAAAATCACTGCTTTTCTTTAGCACTATATGTTTTTCCCAAACTTAGAGGAATAAACTAATACTGCTTTTCTTAAACACTTATAATTTAAAAAAAATGAACATTTTTGATATTTTTACAATTTCAAGCCTTAAGAATTGGATCATTTCAGAGAGCACAGAGGAAAATATTCGGCTTGGAAGTATTTTGAAAATTCAACATACACCCTAGATCAGAGCTAGAAACTTCAAAGCTGTAAATCTTATATTTGGCTCTCTTGAATCTGATGTTAATGTTTTTAGAGATTCCATTCGTGGCCATTAACTTTGCATATCCATACGTGAAAGTTCTTGAGAATTGCACGAAAAAGAGCGTGAACCTTACATAAGGAACCATTATTTCTTGTGCTCGATCTGCATCTGCCAGACGACAAGTGCATCACTGCGTAGGTAACAATGCTTTGCTTGTTGAAGTCACAAGACGTTTAAGGTGGAAGTGATCCTACCCTAGCAGTAATAAATTCTCTACATTTCTGAACTTTTCTTTCGTAGAAAATCCTATTGAATAATGTGCCGTCGCAAATTCATGCGAAGGCAAATTCAAGTCTTGAAATTTTCAAGTTAAATTTACGGTACATTTTATTCCGGGTTAGTTTCCAAACCACTTAAAGCTGCACCATCAATCTTATTGCAGACTTCCGCCAAAATTTGAGGAAGAACTTTTGAATTCCATATGAGTGACAGCATACACGTTGCTCGAGTTCCATCTTTCGCATTTCCACGTGAAAATTATGCATGTGATGTGCAAAAGTTTCAGTATATATTCAGGCTAAGATTGCACCTCATTTTGACTCGACTTTTGTAGGCATATCATTTCCTGGACGGGCAACTTTACACGAAGTTTCTTTTTACTTGCGAGGTAGGTGCAAGTTTTGTGATAAGGCCTCCCACGACGCTGCTGAGAAGCAGCGATACAGTGCACGGCTTGGTCAAAGCGTCATTTGCCGCGACTTGTCTCTAACGTAATAGGCCGATACAACAAACAATCTCAGGTTTATTCTTTAGAAGAATCATCATCACGGCTTTGATTGACTTACCTTAAGCGTTACGATTGTAATTATGTGGCTTGAAGCAGCACGAATGAGGTTTGAAAACTAATCAAACGTCTTTTAGAGTATGTCGAGAGTATGTGTTATCGTGTTAGAGAGAACGTAATTAAACAATCGTTTATTCGAGAGCAATTTATGAATTTGAACATTGCTGCAGCATTCACTGAGATTGTTTAATAGATGGCTAGTTGCTCAAGTGATTCTGTTTGCTATTGCTATAAGGACTCTGCAGTCGAACAGCAAATGCCTTTAGCGCATTTGCTAGCAGCGCCGTCGTGATATGTTCAGCGATTGTAGACTGTGCTCGAAGAAGAGGTCTTAGTATATTTGAGCTTAAATCTTCATTTTCATATACTGGAACCAGTAAATCCATGAAATTTCAAATAAGCTCAAAAAATAATAATCATGTGATTCTATTTCATGTATAAACCGAATTTTTCCACACAAGTAACAATATTAGCATCGAGTTTCGAAGGAACATTAAGTGATGCAGAAGCTGCTACCTGAGATGAGCAAAGTTGTGCCTTAAGTTAATAAAAAGTTGTTAAACAAACTCTTCTGCTGCAACTAAGCGTCGCATCACAGCCTTTGAAATGTGGCTAATAATCGCCTATCAATGGGTCAACAGCGAATTTTCAGAACTTTTATTCTTATGATCAAAGTGGATCGTGCATCTCTTGATCGAGCTGTAGTAAGTCGACACAGCATTAGTAGTAAAATGAAAGGTTGAAGAATACACTAACTGTTAGCGACAAGACACTGCTTATGTTTTGAACCAAATTTTTGCGAGCGAATTTTTTATATTCCAATGCACAATTTGCTGCATGGACTTCTCCATTACACTCTAGGCCCAAATTTTCCGTACGTAATTCGACCATTCATTGCAAAAATTTCTTAGGAAAAGCTCGGCGTCATTCAGTGTACTGATTTCCCCGAAAATTCAAGTCAACCCAATTAGATAATTTCCTTGAAATTGCTTGGTATGACTAAATGCTAATATTTTCGTTTGAATATTTCGTTTGGTTCCGCCTTATTTCATTGTTTACTTGAATTCATCGTTTTCCCATTGGTGAAAAATTTTTCTCGGGCATTCAACATTCAAAATTCAACGTTCAAAAATTGATGGTGAAAAATTTTTTAAGAAGCTCCCTTATAGGTAATGGTAATAAAATTCAACGAATCGGTTTGAAGGTAGTTTCAATATATTTATTTAAATTTTTTAGTCAGTTAAGATCTTCTGGCAGGAAGATAAATGGAACTTTATCGAAGTTAAGTTTGGAAATGCAAGCAAGAGCAACAGCCCAGAATTTTACGTGTTGCGCACGTAAGACGATATCACGCAGCCGAAAGGGTTCTGTAGCAAACAATGGATTAAATTCAATAATTGCCGACAAGTTAATAAATGACTAAGATAATTGGATCAAACTAATACAATTATAGACGCAATGTAATCATAAGTTACCATAAAGGATTGCTTCAGAACTTAAGAGGAATTTTAAGCCAGATAAATACGAGTATTGTTCCAGTTAGTTAGCAAGAATAGCACAGATCGGTAAATTGAATGATTAGTAACGGCATACAATTAGTGATGTTAACTAACGTAATTTGAAGTTTAAATTTATTTAATAGAGCCAAGAAGAGTGATATATTGTAAAGGTCCCGAAGGTAGAAAGTCGGAAAACTTCTAAGATAATTAAGTACTCCGAGGTTAGGGAGAGGCACGAGTGAAGGGTGTGAGGCAAGTGTATTGGTCTAGTGCTGGAGATGAACTGACAAGGAGCAAAACGGCTATGACCAGGCTAACACAAGAATGAACTATTTCTTAGGTGGTTTGATTCAAGAAGCCAGGCGGGATGTTGCTACAATATCATGCACTGGTAATAAAGATGATACGATTCAAGAGAAGAAAATAGCGTTCGATACAAAGGCGTAACGATCATAAGTATTTTCTTCTGGCAACAACTTTCTGAAATTTAACGAGCACGCATATAAAATTTTTTAGTTTAGCTGGAAACGCAGAAAAATTTAATTTAATATGTCGACTTCTACAGCTTTGCCAAAAGATGTGCAATGTCTGTCTGATACTGCGATACTCGATGCACCAATTTCTTTTGAAATGTTCGGATTACTCAAGCACGCATTCATCTTGGAATAATGAATGCAGAGTGCTTCTCATTTCACATGTTCTATTTAAATGTCCGGACCACTCAATACACAAGTATCCCTTAGTCTACATGATGCCTCCCATTGCACCAGTTACTCTCGACATGCTTGGTGTTTCACAGACGACATGCAGTGCTAACATTACAGAGGGCATACAGTGCTAACATTACAGAGGGCAAACAGAGGGCATACAGTGCTAACATTACAGAGGGCAAACAGAGGGCATGCAGTGCTAACATTACAGAGGGCAAACAGAGGGCATGCAGTGCTAACATTACAGAGGGCAAGCAGAGGGCATGCAGTGCTAACATTACACAGGGCATGCAGTGCTAACATTACAGAGGGCATGCAGCGCTAACATTACAGGGGGCATGCAGTGCTAACATTACAGAGGGCATGCAGTGCTAACATTACAGAGGGCATGCAGCGCTAACATTACAGAGGGCATGCAGACACTGCTTTGTCAGGGCACTGCTTTGTCAGGGCACTGCTTTGTCAGGGCACTGCTTTGTCAGGGCGCTGCTTTGTCAGGGCACTGCTTTGTCAGGGCACTGTTTCGGAGATCCAACACTCGCCATGCAGAATGGCTTGGCTCATTGATACTTGATAGTTCTCGTTTAAATGGTTTTATTTCTTTATGCTAATGAGAACCAATATGAATAAAAAATTACATTATGTTGAATTTACATGTTACATGAGTTTCAATATCAATTAAACTGATTGGTTAACTTCCAGTCATAAACTAAATAAATAGCAGAACACTAAAATCATCGTAACAACCACCACAATCATTTTACTTGATAGATCCCGTCGGGATCTATACACAAATTCTGCTAATTATTTATTTATTTATCAATGTTAGAACATCCTATTGCAGTTTCAGATACCAGTTATGAACTTGAAAAAATTTCGGAAAAGGAAGACATATTTTTCTGTATATTTCTTATAATTATTGAACCACTACATTCATTCATGTTTCATCATCATCATCAGAGCTTATAAAATTTCCGCTGCTTATGTTTGTGGCCATTGAGCTACATTCGTGCGGAACGGCCGCCTTCTATTGGCGCCGCAAATATCGGCGTCTTTCCCTCCGAGTCTCGCCTGAGTCGATCTTTTTACGGGCGGTAAGCGAATAGCTCACATAATTTGACCGCAGTTGGTCGGTCTTCCATCAGCCAAGCGCCTCATTAGCGTAAGTTGAGGGAGCAAAGAACGCTCGTCAAAAAGAAAGCCCTCGCACTTCCCTTGCCTCCCTCGCCCTTTCCATAATGAATGAATCCATTCGAGAGTCCGCCCCTCGAACTAACTTGGACCACTTTAAAGCCACTCCTGCCACCTGACTTGAAGTGCAATGAGTGATAGCTGCCGCATCTTCAATTGATTAACCACTCGCAAGCTACCTTTTAGAATCCAGACTAGCATCGACATGGAAAAGTACTTTTATCTTATTTGCTTCAATCGATATTACGTTTGTCATTCTGATCATTTTGTCAGGTTAAGCGTTTCCATTGCTGGTTCATCGCTTTTCGATGAAAATAGCGCGTTGCTGTCGAATTTGTTGATTGACAGTTTCTGATGTTGTTGAGCTTTCGCGCGACTGCCAGGAGGTTACACTGGCAAACCGCCAATTACGAAAGTTTCTGCTAATTACAGACAATTGTTTTTTTAACTCGGGCTGGGAAAAGTTTGTTCGCGGTAGCAACCCTGGAATGGTAAGGTAGCGAGGGACCAAATTTCATTGTTTGTTTCTTCCTAGTTTATTGCGTCGCCGGGCTTCTTTATCAGCGTCAGAAGAGATCGTTATTGGGTGTTTTATTCGGCCCTCGCAGCCCGGAGCTGAACAGAGCCTTAACAAGGCTCTCTTGTGCTTTGATATCAGCGATAACAAGCTGGCATTGGTGGCCCGAGGCTTGCAATGACCGCATCCAGTCGCCCAAGTTTAAGACTCAACGAGAACTGCAACACTCGCACACCCTCGAGTATCGGACTAGCTACGGTAACTGCAACACACACACGAGAAGACCCAACTAGAACTGCAACACTCGCACACGAGAAGGCCCTACGAGAACTGCAACACTCACACACGAAGTCCTGGCTGTCCGATAATCCCGCCGTGTTGTTTATTGAGTTCCAAAATTTGAGGTTCTTTCTGCACAGCAAAGGACGTTTTATTCAGTTTATAATTATAATAAATTGCTCGGTGAGGCTTTTCATCCTTAGACAATTCATATTGCGAATATATGTCGCTGTGTTGTGAGTAAGTAAGTACACACATTTAAAACAAAATTTGAATCGTTCGCTTTATGTTCCCCCTATTAATTATTCGGACTTTGTTACAGAATAAATTTTTACTACTCCTTATTTCCGGTGACCGATCTTCAAAAAATCCATACTGGGATTGGGATTTTGATATAGTAATTTTTTAACATATTATATTTCATGTTTTATTGTTTAATGTTGCAGCTAATTGATATTTTATCCTTGCACAGCAGCACAGGTATGAAAATGTTCTGATCCATATAGCCGGAATTGTCAAAAATTGACACAAGGAGCATTCTAATGTAGCATAGCATCTCATTTGGCCACCTCCATCACCAGGCCTGAATATTATCGAGCATTTATGGTCTATTATTGTGATGCAAGTCAGAATTCTATTGCCCCCGCCTTCTGGAGGGAGAGTTTTAACTGAAGAATAAATAAAAATTCCTTTTCAAACAATTCACAATTTTATGAATCAATACCTCGGAGAATTGAGGCTGTGATTGCCGCAAAAGGTGGACCTACGCCAAACTAAAATATATTTTGTAGATTTCTCAGGTGTTTCCCTTATTTTGTCTAACCCCAATAACTATTTGTCACATTACTGAAGAATCAACCCGAAATTAAGTTTCTATGTGTGGTATTGAAATACAAACGCATAAGATGCTTACGAAATATCAGTTGTATCAAACATTTATCGAATTCAAACGAGAACCAATCTTCAAGATTCCCGAACACTGAGTCCAATATATTACCAGGCTGTCTGCGTAGGCTCATCAATCATGCACATAGAAAGTCTCAAGTCTCGGAAAAAATATTTACTTTTTCACGATGATATAATTAAATCTCTTCTGCTAATCACTTGGCTCACTACTGCGTCTCCTTCTGGTTGGCTATCGCAAAGCAGCTTTTTCGGTCCCGGCGTAGGAGCTGATTACTGCAGCTGTAATCCCGCAGCACCGCATCCCTACAATTGGCTCGTTGGAGCAGCTTTAACTCTCCTAATTGTTCGCAGATTGAACATGCTAGACGGCCTTTAATTTCCGCCTCTGCGGCCACTGCCTCGCAGCTTCAAAAGTTGCAATCGTGCGTTAAGAGATCCCACGAACACAGCCGAATCTCGAATCTAGGTGGGCTTTGGGAACAAAAATTTTTTCAAGCTCAGTTTTTGCTTTAAAAAAACGACGATGCCAGATCTTAATGGAGAACTTCAGTTCGCAGGTTCATTTACAGTGTTTTTGTGTAAATTTTTAATAAAAATATTAATTTTAAGCGAACTACATAAGTCGAGGGCTAAAATTATTTCCTTATGGCATCAATATAATTGATATGAACTATTAGGCAATTTTTCGCTTTCGCTGCATTTCCCGTATCAGCTATATAAGGCTTTGCCCATATCTTGGCTATCCATCAAGCTTTGAAGATGCCATTGTTTGAACTGCATACCACGCATCAAGCGAATGCAGTTTTCGCCTTCCATCTTGTCGCCATTACCTAAAGCTGAACCAAACATAATTGATCAATTCGTAGTCTATTAACCACAACTAGGCATTAGCTTGATCCAACTGCATGATGCTTCTTGCATTTATAATGATTAACTTACGTTGGATATCACAAGTTTCTTCGCTTTTGAATTTCAACACCGTCACAAACTTTGTTTTTAAGACAACTTTCTTTAAGAAAACTTAAAGAATTGCGTTGCGTCCATGTACAATTCTGCTGACGTGCTTGTCTGAGATTAATGAGCTGGGTCGAAACAATTTTTCCTCGCTGTTTCATGTTGGGCCCTACGGGTTTTGTATATAATATGTGGAATTCATCCGCGAAGCTTATACTAGCATATATGTTATTTATAATTAGCCCATTGTGCTTATTGTGCTCGTTGTTTTAAGTCCCTGGTTTTTACAGTCACTGTGAAACTATTGTAACAGTTTTTGGGAAATTGTCTGTTATATGTCAATTGCGCTGTGTTTCTTGTTTACCCGTCGTGTTTGTTACTATTCAGTGGTGTTTTTTGTTTGCATACTGTGGTTTTTTTTACTTATTGCGTTGGCGCTTGCTCATTATGTCTTCTGTGGCCATTGTATTTTTTATTCGGCATTAATCCGCGGTGTCTGTTTTGTTATTGCTATTTATTGTTATTGGCACTTGTTATTTTTCCGTGGTATTTGTTGTTTGCTCATTATAATTATAGTGCTTATTCACTATGTGACATTTTGATCCACGTTATTTACCAAATGCTCTTTGTGTTTGCTATTTTCTCTCAGTATTTTTTCTTACTTTACCGTGATTTCGAATGTCCATGCTTCTCTTTATCAATAAATGTTTTCATTATGTTAATTGCTTGTTCCGCATTACATTTCGGATCAAGTTCAGGGCTCAAAAGAGTTTTAGAGAATAACTCATAAATGTACCCATTTTAAGTTTACAAAAAATATTTTCATTTAATGAGGAATTACATTTTGCCATAATAAACGTATAACTGGAGGTCCACTGTTATCATTGGCCTTGCCGTTAAAGTTCTACTTTCCATCCCAAGTCTACGTTTCCTCACCAAACATCTAACTTTTTTTTATCCGAAGAAAATATTGTTCTCCGAGCGCAAGCTCCCAACACTCGATATTGATTTGCCGTCTTGCTGAGCTTAACCTTTGAACGTCGCACATTTCATCGCTTCTCTCGGCATTCACGTGTGGCATTTGAAGCTTCGTTCGTTTAACGACTTCGTTTTGTTGAGCTCTAAAACTGCTGATGAAAATAAACTAAACCATAATTTGTTTTTAAAATTTTTTAAGACAATCTATTCATTAAGCCATCGCTAATTTGGTACATTATGTGCCATTCTGCTAAAATAATTACGTTATGATCAAGTAACTATAATATTTTCTTGCCCTCTTTACATGCTGATTAAGATTAATTAATCATTTTCCATAAAAGTTACCGTGGGCAGTCAAGAATATAATTGCTGGTCATAATTTATCATTCAATTTTAACTTAACTTAACTGATCTGCATTAATCAGAAACCCATTTTTCCACTGATTTATTTTGTTTTGTCTAAGAGACGGGATTCTCAGCAGAGTAGATGCTTAAATATATATAGCGATATATATCAGTTCATCTGCTTTCTTGTTGAAAGTTGAATGTTAGAAATTGAATTTTTGTTACAAATTTAATTTTCGAATGAATCGTGATTAACTTTTGTCGGTACTGTCGATGAGTCGATAATCGTGAGCATCTTTGACATAGTCAATAATAGCTGGGAACACAATAGAGGTTAATTTTAGCCTCCTTCTATGTTTCAATTCGGGGTATTTTTGCACAATTATTTTATGAATGATTTGGGTTAACTAAGATGATATTGCAATCAATATTTTCTGAATAAAATCGAACTTATAGCCTACAAAACTATTATAATCTAGACACCAGTACAAAACATTTCACCGGGTTGCCAATAGGTCTTTGTGATAGAATTGCTTCGTTTCCACGAACTGTCGCTCCGGATTTCTATCCGCACGTGAGGCAGATGCCGTCTCCAGCTCGCTGGTGAACTGCAGGGCCCTGACACGAGAGCCACAAGCACTTGACACGGCCTTTAATTGAAAGCAAACATCTCGAGAAGCGAGGTGACCAGCTCACAAAAGGTGAACGTTCAAAGGATTGTCTTGGCAGACCTGAGCAGGCAGAACTCTTGAAGCCCTTCAGCTCCTACAACGTCAACTATCTGCAGGACGAACCGACGACGTTCCGTTCCCTTGGAGTACGCAATGTGATAGCATCGAGCATGGGTAAGCATTTTGGATGTACGAACTCGCAAAACGCTAGAGATTAAATAGCATAATAAAGGAGCAGCCCAGATCGTGTACCCCAAGTGAAGCTGACGATTATTAATGAATGTCATAACAATTTTGCAACGCAAATTTGGTTCGAAAATTTCGTAAGCGCAATCAGCTATAACTTTAAAATATCTCTACTAAGCCATGATGTGAAAGCAACGCTTTATAAATAACATTTGAAGAGAATAGCGTACCATTCTTTATTCATGGAGATTCGATGAATGCCCAATAAATTAAGTGAAATGATTCCAGCCTTGGTTTACTCCTATTTTCCTACATTTCCTTCATGAGCATTTCAGAACTACAAATTGACTTTCCAATAACGACCAAAATTCGAAACTATTAATGGATCTATAATACTCATGGGTGAAGCTAAGCTCAATATACGGTCGTACAATGAGTCTGGTACATAAAAGTTGTTTTAGACAATGCAATTGAGCAACGAATCTGTTTTCAACTGTTCAGTAACAGATAAAAATCCCACTCCCTCACCACAGCCGCAAGTGATCCGTTTAGACTTCAGCCGCAGGCACCTGCATTTGAACATTCATCGTTGAATTAATATAAAAAAATCAACTTCCATGCAGTTCTCTGTATAAATGGAGTACCGTAACTGGGATTTACTAATACAAAAATAATGACGAAAAATGCAGAGAACATAAAATGTTGCGTTTTCTATATTAAATTATCAGTCAACTTGGATTAAACAATGAACTTGTAACCGTCAGATTTTTATATCCAAGTCAAAAATAATTTAGTTACTGCAAGAGTTCATCTCGGAATCACATGACCTAGCAGTAGGTTCTACCAGTAGTCACCGAAAGCACCCTTATACAATATTTCCCTACATATACATTCATTTCAGCTCAAACTGCATGCAATGCCACTTTAAGGTTAAATAAAAATTTTTCTTAAATACAGATGAGGCATGACGGTATACAGATACATGTATACAAGTAATATAACCATTTTATTGCTACTCTATCACTTCCTGCCTCTATATCAATCAATATATCACTATCTTAGTGAAATTCCTTCTCTAACTTCATTTTCTAACTTCTTTGGTGTCACGGAGGCAGAGAAGTGCTGCGGTACAGCGTTCAAACTTTGAGCTCAACTCGTGTTTCGATCCACGGTTGGCTGTCTTGATGCATAGGCTGGCCCGTTCGCTGGATGCAAGGGATACAGTAAAGGCAAAAACTTCAAAGCAGTTGGAGTGTTAAGTTACAGGGTACAAGTAGACAGAGGTTACACGGATGTGTCAACTATCTCGGGAAATTACGCTGCGGCAACAGTCGCTGGATACAGTAGAATGATACAGTCGCATCAACGCCTCAACATATATTTGGAGCAAGATTTTGATGTGTTCCAACTCTAACATGTGAGATATTGGTAACATATACAAGTTACCAGGATTACATAATGTACTCTTACATCCAAAGCTACATTTGAAAAATCGGAAAAAAGACAAAGGATTACATATATACCTACTACAGAGGTGACATGCAGGAATATGCTATATGTACATGACAGAGGCGAGACAGGAACACGCGAAACAGGAAGGATACAAGACAGGATTGGCAAGATAGACCACAGTAAGCCACGACACGCCATGCTTCAAGCCACAGTGAGCCACGACACGCCACGCTTCAAGCCACAGTATGCCACGACACGCCACGCTTCATGCCACAGTAAGCCACGACACGCCACGCTTCAAGCCACGGCGCCCTCCTCTTCAGGATGTTTTGAAAAGTTACAAGATGGACTCCATATTTTCTAGTGCTAATTTAATGCCAAGTGTTTCTTTTTCAAAATCCGAAAAGCGTTTTTTCACTTTTTCCGAAGTGGTTCTTTTTTTCAAAATTATACTAAAATCCTCTTCAATGTAGGAAGTATATGCAGTTCTTCGTACCAAGGAGCACCCATACTCGGAACGAGCTCCAGCAGTCCCGCTATACTGCATTGCTCTGCCAGGATACAGCGCGCAGGAGGGCGCTGGTCGTATCAAGTTATGCAGCGCTGTTTCGCGGCATGCAAATGCCGGTGACGGCTGGCGCGGACGGACTTCTGGGAATAGATACTGTTTATTTCGTGCGTATTATATCTATTATCTGAGACAGGTTCCATTATTTTACTCCGGAAGAAAAGAGAATTCTCTGCATGATTGCATTACAGAAAACCTCAGGTTATATTATGAAGCCTTAAAACTGATAAAATATTATGATATTAAGGTTGGCATTTGGAATTTAATTAATTGTCCATGCAAACAACAGTTTACATGTAAAGGAAATAACCCTCCACATAACATTTGTATAATACAGAGCCTTCATTTAAAGTAATTATTTCAGGCAAGATGTACAGACAATGAAACTTTCATACACCAACGTCGCGCGTCTCTAAATGCAGTAAACTGGTTCCTGCTCTGAGCTCAAGAATGTCATTAACTTTGCAAGACCATTCGGCTGTATTGGCAGCACAAAATAGCTGGCATTTTCCGACCCCGGAATAAGAGAAGAAGGCGAGCCTGGCTGACCACGGCAGCCACACTGCTCTGCGCCATGTTATTCACAAATTGACGAAGCATAGGACGGCAAATTCCCTCGAGTCGAGACAGGAATAAGCAAAAGACAAGAGCTTCGCTAGGCCAGGAGATCCAGGACAGCAGGACTTAGGTTGTAGGGCAGCGCCGCTCGCTGCATGTGTTTCATTGCCTAATTTATGCATAGAAGAATAAATTCCGCTAAGCTCTCAGGAGGTATGGTAGCTGCCCCTGAGAGGTCGCTCTACAGGCCTTATTGAAGCTTCATTCCGCTAGCTGCTGAACTTATTACGCTTTTAAATTCAGGCACCTGAAGAAGCAAGCCTCCTGGGCGGCTGAACAGTGCATGCATTTGCATTTACTGAAGGTTGAAAGGAGAAATAAGCTGTGATCCAAGGGGCAGCTACGCTGCAATAAAAATCGAATACTGAAGGTAGCTTTCCTTCGCGCACGAGTCTGTTAGCGATTACAGAATACGACGAATAGCGCTCATGATTATAAAATATCAAGATGTGAATCTGGAGTAATATATTGCAGTCAAATCTCTATGCAGAAAATGTTTAGTTTAAATACAAAATTGTGCTAGTAATTCCAGAGAGCATATAGTATGATATTACGGAATTCCATATGACAGGATTCAAATGAACTTTCTACATTGGTCGATCATCATTGAAAGCGCATTGACACCGGAGACGCTCGAGGTCACATTTAATGTCCATTAATTTTGCTATGAAGCTATCATGACACTTCGCAGAGTTTCGAGCCAAGTCGCCCTCGAGTAGCTCGAGTATAGACTGCCGACTTTTCTCCTATGCAAGAAAAAGTGCAATTTTTCTCCACACTCGCGCGTGCGCGTCAAATTGGAACCTTTTTATGCATGCGGCTTGTTTGATTCTGACACGACAGAGAAAGAAGGACCAGAAGTCCAGACATTTGCCCGGCATGACGGCCTTGACTGTCCGTTTCAATAATTTTTCTTCTCTGACCAAACACTCGGCGACTCATACTTTTTCGAATTTTCAGAACTGAGTATTGTGAGCCGCATAAGTTATTGAAATAAAAATTTTCATTTTCTCAATCTCCTCATTGATAATCGGGGGTTCACTTTAACTTTGATCGGACTTAAATTGGATTCAGTGACCATTGTATTCAAATTTAAAAATTGATGATATAGTTGGTGCTGATTGAAGTCGGTACGTTTATCATCAATAGATCTTTCGACTTCTTTCATGGATGCTGAATAAATAGTAAGAGTTGCTGATCGATTCTCGGATCAAAGTCAAAATTTATTATTTTTTTAACCGGGAACGAGTTCAAGAGTTCCCTATTGATCAAATAGAAATTTCAATCGCTTTAATTGAAATCCTATTAAAATGCTGTTTGTCGAGTATCCGCTGCATGGACCGATGCATCGTACGTCATATTTGGTCATTTACTGTGCTCCCTTTGCAAAGTAGGAGACAAAGTAAGAAAGACGCAGATTTGAGTGTGCTGTTTGCTCGATCTCTGCGCATTAAAACGCGTCATTTTTTGCATTTGTTTGCTATCATAAAAGAAAATACCTAATGAAACTTCTCCCCAAAGATTCTCTATTAAGTTTGGGAAAGACGATTGGCTACAATGTTCAATTTTTCATCTGTCATCTTTAAATCCTTGTCTTCTAAAATTTCACTATCGCGTCTGCACACAAAGGAAGTTCAAACTTGCACTCACATAGAAGTGACAATTTCTTACTTCGACCTTTGAATAGCAAACCACATTGCCAATTATGATGAGAAGTTCGTTCCATTCCGATCAAAGCCACTGACACCATTTTTTGAGGGTTAAATGAAAATCCCTGCTAATTAAATTCCACATTTATTCATTTGTACGGTTGAGCTCAAATTCCGTCTCAAATAATTATTATTAATAATTAATAATGTCAAGCTTTTCAGTCTGTATAAAAAATACCCTTTGAATGAAGACCATGATTTATTGAACCGCATAAATAAAATTAAGTCATGATTTATTAATGCGGTCACAAAAAATTCGTACTTTACATACAGTTTCCAAGATTTTAAATTACACTTATGGACACAATTGACCGAATAATTTAAGTAATTAATATACATACAAATATGAAATTTTTACGTTCTAAAACGAAGATATTACAATCAGAGCAATCATTTGATAGGAGCCTAACATATATCATATATAGCTTGAAATGGGAGTTTGTGAAATATTCCCGTCTATATTCAAATAAAGATTCACTATAAATTTCGAGGATAGTACACTAGTGTTTCTTGAACATTACATTTTTCTGCTTAATATCGATGCTCGTTGAAAAAATCTCATTTCATTGCCAAGTTCATTTCTTTCTGACATTATGTTTTTCTTTTGCTAATTCTTCCCTAGAAATGAAGAAATTAAATTATTGTTAGGTTAGTAGAGGTTAGTTTTGCTTCATCGAAATTGGTTAAGATATGCTGTTTAAATACGGCTAGGTTTATTTTCTTTTAATTCTAGTCAAACTCTTCTACTAATGATAATTTAATTGCTTTAACACTTTGGAGTTCGCGAGGTGCGAAAAGCTAATTTGTGGTCGCATTTGATGTGGTTGTAGAAGTTTATATTAAGTTTATTGTGTTTAAATAAGAAGAATTAAGTGTAAATCTTGCTGTTGTCGCATTTAGATAATCGCGAGACTTTTCGTTGTTTGTAGTTGACTTCTTTTTATCATAGATGACATGTAATTTTTGGGTCCCTGTACATGTTGTGTGATTGTTTGCACTTATTATTATTAAATGTGTAGAATGTTTTGAAGACAAGGATTAGGATTGGAAGCACAAAAATTGACGTGAGTGCTTTGAAATATTTTAAGGATCTATTATTATTGCCTTCAAAATCTTCTTTATTGCTCTGTGATTTTCGTCTTTGCGAGTTTACAGTAATGGACTTTTGCGCCTGGCGTATAAATCTCCCATAAACCATTAAAATCTTTTCACATTCAACAATGGATGACAGTTCACTACTCTACCCACATGACGATGCAAAGTTGTAATGTTTGCATTCTCTTATACTTGGCGATCAAAGTTTTGTTCGTTTTTGTTTCCATGCACTTCTATAGTACCTTATAAATCCTTGATATCTAACAATATTTTCTCATCTTGTGAAATTTTCCAGCGTTATGCTATATAAATTGCGACTGTTGGTAGAGTAGACATCTCGTGAATAACAGCATCTGTCGGCATCAGAGCAAGCTTTTCGCCACTCTCTCGAGCTGCTGAATCTAAGACACTGCATTACCGACCCTCGCTGGCCTCGCTGATGACATTACGACAAATGGAAGAGATCGCGACATATGAAACGCGTACTGTACTCGTACGGTCCTCGTATAGTCGCGTTCATTTGAAGTCTTCGAGTCATAAGTCTAAGTGAGAGAGGGTTAGGGTTGAGTGCTACTGTTTACAGGGAGCGGTCGCTCGTGAAATTAGATAATCTTGCTTTCCGCATTTATTATTATTTTTATGCCCTCTAAACTCCCAGAGTTTGAATAGCTGAGGTTTTGCAACATCAAAAAGTTCTATGTATTTTCAGAACATACATTGCAAGTTCTATTTATGCAATGTTCAAACCGCGATATGATACCGATGCAAGGAGTGAGCTCGTTATCATGGTCGTTATTTAGAATCTTTTGTATGTATTCGTAAAGCAGTCTATACATTGACTGGGTAGAACATGAGCGATAGAAATATCGTATGCCAATTTTGAAAGTTTGTGTGTTTGTTTGAATGCAGCCATTTAAAATATATGAGCTGTTCGAGCGTGTATCCAGAGCACCCACTCCTCGTATCGGCATAACACAATGATGTAGAATTTTAAATTCACATTATAAATAAAGGGAACGAGAAAGATGCTTCTAAAATTATATATTTTACGAATATTTTCAATTATCTGCTATACAACAAATCACCAGAACACATTCCTCCATTGCATTCCCGATTAGCTAGCTAGTAAAATTAATTTACTGATTTAATGCTTTTATCGCTAATAAAACATTTTTTATGCTACTCTTTTTGAGATTTTTCTCGTCATGACTTCCTACAACCATAATATTAAATATTTTAACTCCATCAATTACAATATTTCTCTATATTAAGCTTTAATAAGAAGTGCAGCCTTAACAAGTTAGGCTCATATTAAAACTGTCGAGACCGAAACTTTTACGAGATAAAAGCAGGAGCGGCAATAGAATATTGCTCGAGCAATCCTGCAGTATATTTGCAGGAAATTCGCCTTCATTGTAGTGAGACTCAGACTGACGGTGCAGTGCGCTCTGAATGCCGTTGACGGATTAGCGTGGTTATCGCGTCCGCAGTTCCGGAGGAGATGTTTGTTGTGGATGCAGGAAAAATGAAGTGATGCCGAGCCAACGAAACGCAGTGCAGGAATCTT
This sequence comes from Hyalella azteca, assembly GCF_000764305.2. Taxonomy (NCBI): domain Eukaryota; kingdom Metazoa; phylum Arthropoda; class Malacostraca; order Amphipoda; family Hyalellidae; genus Hyalella; species Hyalella azteca. The sequence continues at coordinate 389,515 of NW_025931198.1, forward strand.
GCGGATGGTGGTCTTTAATCTCTATTTCGTGCCCAGTTGAGGAAAATTCATCAATTCCTTCAATATTGTTCCTGTGTGCCTACAAAATAGATTATGCTTAATCAAAAAATTATTTTTATTTATACATCAACACATACATTTATACATCAACACATTCGACTACCCAAAATGAAACCTGGCTGAAATTTACATTTTTTGATCTGGATTTTATTTAAGAATGACTCAAAACTTTGCGGAAAACTTCTTATCTCGCCACGAATCTGATGACCCGACAAAGGTGCTTCACGATCGCCGCTAGAGGCTACGTACGTGGCTCAGCGTAGAACTGATCTTGATATTTCGGGCAGAACAATATATATTTTTCGTTTTAGTAAAATATTTATCAAGCATTTTGAGGATTCTAATTGAAATATGGGATCCCCGTTAAAAATAAGCAAAAGACGATTCAGAATATTTTTCGTGGCATGCCTATCATTGAGGGAAAAGCTCTGAACCAATCAGATATTCTTATCTGTTTAGTCAATTTATAAATTATCGGCAATATATTTACGCCGATGAACAAGAGAAAAGATTCTAATTCATATCATCTTTTGTTTTTTATTGAATCTAAGACAGAGCGAACTTGATATCAGAAAAGAACTAAAATATCTTAACCAAGCTCCGAACTGGATGCAAATACCACATTTAAATCTTGAACATCCAAGTTAAAATAGTTCTCAGGGATGATCATTTAAGAATCATCAGGACAGGCGCTTTTATTCAAATAGTATTCACGCACTTCAATAATATTCATGCCACAGCATATCAAAAATTCATACATTATATAAAAAAAATTGGAGCACGTCAAAAGAAATTGTGAAACGAAGCTTGCATCATTCCACAGACAACGGATTTCACTTGCAGGCTTGGTTTAAAGATGAAGAAGGCTCAAAAATGGACATTGATCCGGCAAGGAATATTGCGAGGGACTGACCAGCCGTGGCACCACCATCGGAATACAAGACTTTGACCCCCGGCATGTCAAGATCGGGCTGGGGGGCGGCGTGAAAATCGGGATCAGATCAGACAGTCAAAAGGAAAGACGGTAAAGGAAAGACTTTCGTTTGGAGTATTAGGGGCTAAATATACAATTCTGGATTTATGAATAAATGATTTAGATGCCTAAAAAAGGATAAGTTCAGCATTGTTAGTTCCTGTTCAATATTCTGTTTTGCCTAGCTTGCCTCGTGTAAGCCAAAAATGCTTCTTGTAGCTTTGCATATAGAATTAACGGATTATAGCAAAATAAGCATCATAATAAAGAGATGAAATTTTAAAACCCTGGAAGATTGTAAGGTTAACAAAATTTTATTTGCCACCCGTTTTCATGTCTAATCATTTCCAAATAGCTGGTACAAAGTAAAGTATAGGAGAAAATTGATATGTTTCAAGAACACCGCATTGTTTATTTTAACCCTTCCTCGGTTAAGTCGTGCTGCTCCTGCAACACGCTCAATGAAGCGCAACTAAGACAAATCATTAGAGGTACACCAACACTCCAACGACCTCACAAGTCTTCACTCAGGTGCGAATTAGAGGCAGCTTCAGGCTGCTGTCAGGAAGCAATAACCTGTACAATCTTCAGCTGTCGTGGCGCTGTCGTTCATTGCGAGCGAGTGAGCGCCATTACTGCTGCTTGCCATGACATTGTTGCAGCAACACAGTGCGTGTCAGCTTCTCAGCGCTAGACAAAAGCTTGGCCGCCTGTGACAAGTTAGTCTGCCTTTGCTGTTTTGTAAATAATGAAGAATAAATCTCTCGATTCACTAACTAAGAAGAAATGCAGATATTCTGTAGGAAATTATTCGTGAACCACTCTTTAAATTTTATGGTCAAAAACCATATCCCGAAAAAGACAAATTCTTTTTCTGGCAGTGGCGGTCAGCAGCCATGATATGGAACCGAGAGTGAGAAAGCTAAGTTACGCAGGATGAGCGTGTCCCACTATGCACCAAAATCCATTTCTATCCACTTGCATTTGGTAATTATTTGCGTAATACAATTTTGTAATTAGTCCGCTACTTTTCCATGCTGGTGTCGAGTAAATAAAGCTGGGTATAAAAAGCCAAAAGATATTTTACAATTATTACGTATCAGTATCTTCCCAGTTCATTTGTCTCAGCCAACTACGTAGATTTTTCTTCTGTGATACATGTATTCGTTTTCCTTAGAATAAAACCTGTTCAGAATAGAACATTTCAGGCTACAACAAAAGCCCAAGGCAGAAAAATTAAAGGCGGTTTTTGTGCGCTTGGCCAATTCGCAGTTTCTCCTACAAAAAAAATTCTGCCACAATCTAAGCAAGCTCCAAATCCGCTCCAGAAAATAAAACATCTACGAGTTTTAAAATGTCGGCATGAATCAAGCTTCCTGGTGATTTTTTTTTTCTCGCTGTTAAGTGCCGCTTTTTCTTCCTCCAAATGTTTGAAGATTCTGCAGCACTGATTGTTGGAACCTCGAGAAGTTCAAAATGTATAATAAATTTTACATCGAACATTAACTAGAAATTTTGTTAGAACTGTTGCAGAGTTGTTGACTCCTGAGATTTACATGATCGTAACAACATTAACATTTACAGGATTACCATATAGATTTACATTCTTCATCGTTCATTATCTATTCTTCTAAACGTTGCTGATAAAAGAAACCTTTCGCTTGACTTTGTTAACGAGCCCGACGATTAAAGCGGGAAAGCAAATTAGTTTTGCTTTTCAAATAATTGAATGGTTTATCTATTATACTTTTTACGAAAAATGAGGGACGGTAATTCTTGTATGGTTTATCTATTATACTTTTTACGAAAAATGAGGGAGGGTAATTCTTGGACTATTCCCGTTCTCTTGCAAAAACCTAAATTCAGAAATTCAGCATGTTTTGTCACGCCACATTTTAGGCGAAGAGGGCCAACACCGACAATTTCCTCGGATATTTAAACTTCGGACATCCCATAGAGCAACGCGTGTGGGTCGCCAGCCAGAATTTTGACGCTTAGAGCAACGTTGGCATTGGCGTAAAGGGCGCAATAGCTCATGCAATGACAGCAGCGCGTTCCGCTCATTGCTCCTACGATTGCCTCGTGTATCTCACTGCCTCATGCTTGTCGTTGCGTCTTGAAAGTGAATAAAGGGCAATGGAGCTTATTTGTGATGAATGGCTTATGCCTTCCACTGGACCGTGAAAGTCAAAATCCTGCGCGCCGAGCAGCGATCACAATCACTGAATCATGTCGATGATAAACAGATGCTGTAACCGATTTTTATGTCCAGCTATAAAATTTATGTTGTTCGTCACTTTTCATACAGATTATTTTTACAATTGTGCGTTAAAGTATGGCCGTATATGGATATATCCTTACACTAAATACTCCATTCATATGGGAAATCAGGTTCGACATTAGTCATTTTCGGTCTCCAAGAATTTCCATTCATGAGTAAATAATCATTTCGCTTATTAACCAAGCCGTTATCAAACGTTGCTGTTAAAAGAAACCTTTCGCTTGACTTTGTTAACGAGCCCAACGATTAGAGCGGGAAAGCAACATAAAATGTTGTTTTTCTCCCAGTGAGTATTTTGTTCGCGGGCATTCGTTATATGAACAACTCGATTTAGAGTAACAGGAGGGAAGAGGTGATGGCGCCGACGTTCCCTCGCTTAACTTGATTACGTTTAACTATCACAGCTACACTCGAGCGATGCTACGTACAAAGACTAGAGCTCTGCATCATCCTAACTATTGGGAATGTGTATGAACACAGTGAGACTTTATGAAATGCGTGTCTCATATTTTGGAGGTTAGGACAATATCTCCGTTAGGTCTTGAACACCAATCAGGAATCACCTATTAAAAATAACGCTGCAGGAACATATTCATGAAATACTTGTCAATACAGTGTATAGTCATTGTTGGGAGCCTTTCAAAAGCTTACTGATGAGGAACTTGTTGCATTGGGCTCAATTTTCTTACATCATTTTCTTGCATGCACACTAGAGGGTAGTTTCAATCATAATTGAACTTTCATGGAAAATAAACTCTTGACCGACCGGGTACTTAACAATAATTTCATAAAATATAAAGCGACAAATAAAGTTTGCTTTTATTTTCTTCGAATTTATCTATCTGTCGAATATTTAGCGAATTTATTTATATCGAATTTATATTATATGAAATAGGTCTGTTCGTCATCGGTAATTCAACAAGAGGCCTTAATTGGCTGCATTGTCTTCAGCACAATTAGTTGAATAGTGCAGAACTTCGAAACTTGAGTTCGAGAAACGTAATTAAGCAATTCGTATAGAACAATTAGGTACTTTGTATGTAAATAAGTTCGATTTCAATCAAATAATGGATAGGAAATACGAAATAAATAAGGAAATGGATCGATATGGATAGGAAAAAACTGTAGACTGAACCTTCATAAGCTCAGCAAAATTATGTTTGTTCCCTCAATTGTACCTGCTATGTCCAGTTTGTCCTCGTCTGACGGGGCATGACTTCAATATGAACGTGTTAAAACGCACTCATGCGTCGTTCCCTTGCACTATTTTCAACAATGAAAATTTCAGCGCCACTACCAGGCTGCATGCAGTTCACTTAGTCATATAACGGAGCAGAATAAAAACATGGACGTTCATTTTAGCTTCGCTCGCTCAAAAGAGAAGTAAGAAAAAGATTGGCTTTATTTCTTCAAATGGAATACATTCAATAACTCTGAAGGAGGGTAGCCAGATCGACAGCACGGGACAGAATACTAAAAACTAAGACTTAACAGCAAAAGATGATAGAATGAATTTTGATGGTTGTTTGCACTACTCATATTGTGAATGCGACATGCTTGTCAGAGTTCTACATTTTACTTTTCGGTAAAAATGTTTCATTCGTTGAAGAAATTTAAGGAACGTAATGGGAATAAAAATAACAACGCTCATTTATTCACGGTCAAGGGCAATGATGATCTAATTTTATTGTGGTTGCTGATACAGATGATCAATTACAGCAGGCTCCAGTGATGATTAAAGTTTTAATTATAATAACCTGCTTTGTTTTTCGCAATAGTATTATGAACAGATGGTAAACACAAATTATTCTATACCATGAAACAGACGAGCCACTGATAGGCAGAACACGACATCAAATACTGTACATAAAGTGAGAACTTGCATGACAAGCAAAATGTGACACGAGCAACAGGAACGTGTGCTGCAACAGTGAGCCTTTGATGGCTGATCACATCAGGTCCCGGATTTGGTGCGACCACGCACTGCTGCTAGGAAGGCGAGGTGTCCGGGGTATTGGGAGGGGTTTAGCAGGAGTGGTGCCCAAAGTTCCGACAGAATATTCGGTCTGGGTGGTCGCAAGTATGCATAATACTTATCTTGACAAAAAGTTGTGATCCTGCCGTAAGCTTGGGGGGATATTCCGGCCCGTCGATAAGCTGGTATTTGAGGGTGCTTCTGGTATGAAGCTTTTCGATCCTGGTTGGGTGGGTGATATTGGAAGGCGAACATATATCGAGTTGATCATGAGTGATGCTATCAGCAGCGCTTGAAGCTTTTATACAGCAATAATGCAATACCACTAGTATTTATCAGAGGGTAATTGTAGACTTCAGTCGAAGAGTTTCGGAATTTTCAGTATTATTGTCAGTGATGCAGTTTTCCGTATTTATAAATAAATTTGGATAAAATAACCAAAAAAAAATAAAATATAAATAAAATAACCAGGATAAAATAACCATAATATTTTCGTTTATGGCCTTTGTACTCTTTACAGAAAGTACAAAACAATGCTGTGTAACTCCAAACTTTCACTTAAGGTATTGATGCCGGTATGGTTTACTAGAGTTACTATGTTTGCGAAGAGCTTGATAAAAATTCTTGCCATATCATCATGGGCTCAAAGCTTACTCTTAGGGGTCAAATGATTAAAGTCTACATCTCTGTTTTGTCGAATCCAAATTCATCACTAAGTGCAAAGCGACGTCAATGCCCCTCAATTAGACCAGATAATCGTCTCTCTGCTTATAGCGGCGCCTGTTCTTGGCCTAATCAAGATGGACTCACTCTAGACGTCGCAAATTAAGAGCGCTCAGTGGGTGCGGCTTGCAGGCGCCGACGGAGGCTTTAAGTCACTTTAGAAACCGATTACATGGTCAAGGCAATTAAACCCGTATTGACTGTTAATTTAATCAATTAACTAAATTAACTACTAAAATAAATAAAAGAATACCTTACACTCTACTTAAATAAAACGTAGGTAATTCTGGCTTTTATTAATATTTTAATATTAAACATAGCTTACGTAAAGCTGTGAAGAAGGCCCGTGCGATATTAAGCAATTATAGGCAGAATGTGACTTGACAGCAAAGTTGGGGTAGAAAACCGTGGGAGCGAGTTTGTTCATAGTTCGGAAAGGCCGAGGGTATTGAAAGATCTGAACGACCCTTGTGGAACTCGAAACTGTCGCGGCGTACCTTGGTAGGCTTATGTGTACGCAACGTCTGCCCCTATAAGGACCCTAAAATTCGCGCCAAAAGGTTGTTCTACTGTGGTGACTGTCACGCCAGTACGGTCTGCAGCTATCTCCGCAAACGTAGGTGACGGCCCCGGCCATCGGCCGGCGGGGTCAAAAATAACGGCCGCTCTAAACTTCGAGACATGCATACTACTACGACTCCGATATAATAACGTCAAAAATGCACAGCGGAACGGCCACGATTTCTACATATTTATCCAGGTTCAACATCAACACTTCGACTGCGACTTAGCCGTGAGACAACGCGAGAGGCCACGAGACTTTCGACGATTATAAAGCCGTCAATAAGAACCGACAAATATCGAGCACTGCGGAACGGTTTTCATCGGTACGGTCATCAGCACAGTACGACTACTTTCGCCATCAGCAGCAGCAGTACGGTCACATTCATAATCAGCAGTAGTAGCACGGCAACAAGCTCCGGAGTAACACCATCGACGATGAAGACGGACGCCACTACTCAGAAGTATGGTCTGTATAAATTCTACTGTTAAACCGACCGTAAAACAACTTAAAAGTGGAGATACTACAACTATGATCAAACATGGAGCGAGTGCGAAAGGCAACCGAGTGGACGCGCGGCCACGGCTGTGGTACGGCTGGAAATATGGCATCAAACTTGTGCGTGAAGTGCGGTCGTTTACGACAGTCGTACTACGCAGCTGAACTGCAATGGATCAACGTTTCTGGTAAAAATAGGACAGTTTAGTGACGAAGACTGATAGGTGTCTTTGCTTGAGTTCGGATTATCTCTTTTCTTGTACTAAAGATTTTGCTAACGTAGCATGTGGATATGAATTTACTAGTTTAAAATTAAATGTACCAGTGTTTCATTGCAACCCTCTCTCTGTACGATTTTTGCTGTAGTCTATTAATACGAGAACTTATATACGCGAATACTCTGAGTAAAGCCTAAAACGCTACGGTCGCAACCTGACTGCATTAAAGCAATTGACGATCAAGAATAAAATTATAACAATGAAAACAATCTCCAATCTTTAAATTTGTAAAAGCTAACCATCATTATTGCTATTGGTCCGAAACTATTTGATGCACAAACCATATACATCTGCATTATGCAGACACTGCGATGAAGTATACATCCTTAGTATAGAATAGCTCTCGTAAATAGTTCAAGGTTACACTAAATTATTCCACAGCATCATGCCAGTAACACTGCACACGGCAAAGCGCAGTTTGCGAACGGCATCTCAGTTTCCGTTTCACGCGCCATACTTTTCCTCTAAGCGCCCATAATTCCTGTAAGACCAACAGACCGCCTCCTCTAAGTGGCTTATGCCTCGGGCTATCCTGCGCTCTCGCCATATCTGCGTCTTTTCGGCACCTGCACTGGAGTTGTAGGATCACTGATATGCTTGACTAAACTTGAACTTTTTTAATTGGATCACGATGGATCATCTACATTCTACAGCCTCATCACAGGATTAGTATTTAGCCTCACGCACTCTGTCGTTGTATAAAACTATATAATGCATATAATACAGAAAACGTTTCACGAAAAAACGTAAAATAAATAATATTAGAAAAGTTATTTTTTTTAATGTTGCGCATTTCCTACTAGTCGTGAACTTTTTCCATTGTAAAAGACGAAAATATATGCTAATTTGTTGTGTAATATCGTGACCGGTATTACGTTCGTTTAAATGACGTCCAGCTATCGTGAACGGACTTTCATTTTGTTATGAGTACAAGGATTGGCTTTGTTCACATGAGTTTCCTGGTAATACGTTTGCCTCGGTGAGGAAGTGTCGCGTGATGAACGTCTGTTTGCTTGGTGTAAAGTCTCCAGAGAACGATGGATGGTGTGGCTTGATGGCGACTATGATACCACCGCTGCTGAACAGCTCGATGGTGTCTATGTTACGTCTCATTTAAACCCGTTTGTTTGTTATTATTCAGATCTGAAGCCTATTATGAAGAAAAGGTGAGAGAATATACCTGTGTGATTTTCAAGCAATTGAAACAGAATGGGTTCAATCCTTGAATTCAAGCAATTCAAACAGAACGGGTTCAATTCAATCCGAGGAAAAAAAATTTATAAATCAGTGCTCATCCAAAATGGAAAATTCCTCTCCATCGCATCTCTCGAAATCAGTTATTCATATGAGGCCGAAGAAAAGGACGGTTTCATTTTGACATAAATGCTGTATGATGTTAATCTAGAAACGTCGAGGGTACGTGTAAATTTTAATTGTTATAGAAATGTTAATTTCAGAGCATTTTAGCATCGTTTTGGGAATTATAATGCATACTTCAGGCAGAAATGAAAAAAGTATTTTATAAGACAAGAGGAACACTCTTCACGCTGGCGTGGGTCCCGCTTATATAGCAGCGAGCCTTTAACTTTACCAAAGCTCCAACGTTGGGTGCTGATAAAGACAGTGAGGGTTTTTTTTCGATGAACTCCACTCCTGAAGTTAAGAGGACAAAATACTTAGTATTGTTTTAGTATATTTTTAATCGTTATTTGAAGGAGACAGCCTCTCAAGACCCATGGCCGCTAGATTCTTCTCGTTCAGGCACGAACTCTTGACACTATAACATAGAAAACGCTATAATGCTGTTGTCTACTGATAACACATAATGGTGTTGTCTACTGATAAAACCTAATGGTGTTGTCTACTGATAACACATAATGGTGTTGTCTACTGCTGTCTCTTATACACATCTAGATGTGTATAAGAGACAGGATAACACCTAATGGTGTTGTCTACTGATAACACCTAATGGTGTTGTCTACTGATAACATCTAATGGCGTTGTCTACTGATAACACCAAATGGTGTTGTCTACTGATAACACATAATGGTGTTGTCTACTGATAACATTTAATGGTGTTGTCTACTGATAACACCTAATGGTGTTGTCTACTGATAACACATAATGGTGTTGTCTACTGATAACTTTTAATGGTGTTGTCTACTGATAACATCTAATGGTGTTGTCTACTGATAACATCTAAAGGTGTTGTCTACTGATAACACCTAATGGTGTTGTCTACTGATAACACCTAATGGTGTTGTCTACTGATAACACCTAATGGTGTTGTCTACTGATAACACCTAATGGTGTTGTGTACTGATAACACCTAATGGTGTTGTCTAATGATAACACCTAATTCTGTTGTCTACTGATGAGACGTAATGCTATGGTCTACTGATAACACGTAATGGTGTTGTCTGCTAAAAAATTAACATATTTTTCATAAGAAATTTGATATCTTGCCAAGAAATAGTTCCTATATTAAACATTTTACTTTACTTTGATGGGCAGCGCTGACCGGAACTGCGAGGTCTAATTGCAGAAGAAGCTATCGTGCGACGATTTTTCTTCGAGAACTCATTCTTTCTCTAATCCTTTTGGCTTTACCAGCCTAAATTCATGATTGAATAAGACATTCATAATGAAGTCACTATAGAAGATTATTAACAAATCAAATTCACTTACTGTCAATTCGAACATTCCTGTCAATACAAGTCGCTGCCGTTGTGGCGAGGCTCCGAACCATGTAATATTTGCGTTGATATGCTCACTCGCTCCGATTGTGAAGTCGCTGCGTCCCTAAAGAGGTGAAAAATTTAATTATTTTTATTCATCGTCTTGTATCTGCAGATAATTTGAAGAGTCGCATGGCTGATAATACGTGGGTTGATTGTATAGGGGGCATACACGGTGACTCAAATTTTTCACACAAGACGAGATTGTATTTGCAATTTTTCGTGGCGCTTTTTTTAGACTAATTCTGTGACTATTATGTTTAATCAAGTATTGGCTAATAACATTTCCTATTTTATAAAACAATCCGGTGAAGTCTCTTCTTTTTCCTGTATGTCTTCTCTATCCTGTATACACATACATTGATGAGACCTATCCGTGGAGGAACATGCATGTAAATCAATGCAGAATTTAAAGGACGAAAGTGGAACAGGAAACAAAGAAAATCGTGCCATGTGAGACCGCTATTCATAAGCACATCAATCATACGAGATCATCTACTTGAATCTTGCTAGAATTGACCGCCGTGTAACTGACGATATTTTTTACGAGTTTGGCAAAAGCTGTTTATTTTTCATATCGAGAGGACAAATTAGATTGGTAGAATGCATTTATGAAAACGTTTTAAAGTTTCAGACATCAATTTGGTTTGGTACAGAAGTTTAAAGCTCTTATTCTCATCTTGCTACGAAGTTTGTAGCACCGTTTCTACTACATGTTTAGTATGGAATAGCTCTCGTAAATTCTTCTCCTGCCTACCCGAGTTCCAGCCTAGTACAAAAAGTCTATGGCGGTTACACTACCATTTGTTTCAAGTCTGGAATCTTTGCTCGTTATAAAGCTTCAGTGACCATACGTGTCAGTCAGACCTCATCCATCAACAGCTTCTAAGGTACTCCTGAAATATGACCATATAACGACGAAAAAAAGCTTAACGCGCTCTCAACTTTCCCAACAAATTTACGTCACTGGAGCAGGCGCTAGGAAGCACCAAATAGAACTCATTGAAATTCCTTGTGTGATCTTTGCGGAGCTGTTGAGCTTGCTGCCAAAAGTTCACTCCCTTCACAAGACAGAGATGCGCCTCAGAAAACTCCGACCTCGAATGAGTCCCGCAAAACACCAGAAGAATCTCGACGACCGGTAAACGTCCACAGTTTACCACAACGAGTACTCAGAGGCTCGGGGCCATTCTCGAACTTTGCTTGCTGATGTCAATATTAAATTATGTATGAGGATCATTGAGGGGTTCTCGCATTCATGCTCAGCACTCTTTGGGCGAGTTGAGGTGATAACTTGATAAGGCAACTCATTCTTATCCTCTCCGATGTCATTTTTATTAAACTGAGCTCATAATTCAAGATTTTATAAGTTGATATGGCTCTTTTGTTTCTTGAAGCATCAAAGGTAACTTGGGCATTAAACGCAATCGATTAGATCATCAAAAGACGTCTCTCATATTATGACTCAGCACTTCATTAATATCTATTACATTTCAGGGACGGACTGCATTCCGTTGCTCATTCATTCCGTGCAAGCGTGGAAATTTAGTAATATAATTTTTCGTTAACCCAATACAATTTTTCTCTGAATCACGACATAAAATTTCTACTATAATAATTTTACGATGACATAATCTGAACATGTATCAAGACTAAATCTTCACGTCAAAAGATAGGATACAACTCAATTTACAATTTGTAAGGCAAATAATTCATCGTGCCTGTTCGCCTTGTAGTAGTTGTGTATTATGGTGATAACATATGCGAAGTGGAATCTATGCGTCATTGTGCTTTTCATAACTGAAGATGTAAAGATTTTCAATCAGAAGTGTTTCATGTTAACAAAATTTCGAAGCCCTTCACCGACTTTAAATTATTAGCGTTATTAAGCAATTTGGAAATTTTCATCGCTGGATGAAAAATGCGTGTTGTTGCTAATTCTATTTTACTAGGTTGATATATAAAGTATTTATGAACTTCTCCAAACTTATATACAGTCAAATTATTTTTAAGCGCCTTCAAGTCAGAATTTACCGGCCTAATCAGAGCCATATCAGAGCAGCTAACTTGGCAACTCCTCCTCAAACTTGCCCAAAGTTAAACCATGTTGCTAGCAAACAACCGGTGAGACACTTCCGCGGATGTTTCCTTTGTCGATTTGGTAATAATTAAATGATTGAAAATTTTAACATGAGGAAAATTACCGATACAATTTACAATCAAGATTTTTACCCCTGCATTAAGAAACCGGTGCTACCAGCTGTCAGTTTGAATAAGCTGCAAGGTAAACTCTGTCGGTGCAGTTTATATTCAATTCAAATTACGCAAAGACTAATAACTTTTGAGGGCTAATCTGTTACTAGGGCAACAAATATCTCTCATTAAAAATAAATCAGAGAAATTTTAAACAATAAATGCTTGCTCATTATTTAGACCGAGGCGATTCCGGAGAAGTGTCGATTCGTTCGCACAGATCTATAGACGTTACGAGCCAGAATTTCCTAAATTCGTTAGTTTCGCGTTTGCGGCATGTTTAGTAATGATAAAATGTTAAGAAACACACTTTACATAGAAACAGGAATTTTTTGCCATGCCTATAAAGATTTTCAAATCACAAATACACATTAGAGGGTTAAATACCATTGCTAATGATTATTTTTTCTATGATTCAAAACGTCTATATCAAGCTAATTATGTAAACAAATAATAAATCGTTATTGTTTACTAGTAACCCAGTGCGTTGGATTCCGTTACGGGTTTTGCTGTCGGACGGACGTGTGTCACTAGCTGCTCTGTTCTTGGGTGCCCAGCCGTAGACGAGCAAAGTAACGCTCAAATCAGCTCTGGAGCCAACATAAACCATCTTATAAGCTATAGATATTGTCATCCTGGCACCTAAACAGCTGTAGTCAATTGACCTATCTCGCCACACAAACTTTAAACCAACACTGCTAAGACTGCTTAAGCACACAAGCTGCTACTCCACATAGTTAACGGTCAATACGTTGTTCTCCAATGCTTTATAAACCATACCATCACTCTTACACATGCTGTTATCCTAAGTGTCCGCTGACCACACTGCATTGCCGCAAATGTGAACTAGAATAGAATAGAAGTGTCGGCGCTGAAGAAATAGGCCCATGGCCTGTTGCCGATTCTTGAACTTTTCGTGACTTGATTCACAAGGGATCCGGCCTTTGGAACCCAGCTAGGCATTTTAAGACTGAACATATGCTCCTGCATAGCTTCGTCTAGTCTGTTTTGTTTACTGTACCGAACGGTAATGTGTCTTCACCTTACTTACTCCGCAAGACGTGAACCCCGCATCACTGTTTCCCTGCCAGGCTGCCTTACTATCCCCCAGCATCTTCTTCCCCCCACAGGCCCCACTGCCCCACACTTACCCCTACTCTCCAGTGAGTCTCCACCTTTATCGCCATGGCTGGCTGGAGCCTTCAGCCTTGGAGGCTTTTCTCACAGACCTTTGATGCTTATAGCTTATCTGAATTAGGTTAGGTTACAACTCTTATAGATCCTCTTTTCATAGTGTAATGCAGTCAAGTGAGCAGAAACTATGAAAAGCTGTCTAACAGTTGGTACAAAAAGGCAGGGAGACGTTGTAAGCATGGAGCCTGGAGGTAGAGTTATGCTGGGCCCGCTGGGGGAAAACAGCTATGACAAACGGAAGGGCTGGAGTGCTGGCTGTGCACCAACAGTGCTGTGGCGTAGGGAGTTGCTCAGTTGCTTACCAAAAATCGTGAGGAGGTTAGACCGACGGCATGGGATAGAGCTTTTGGCAGTTTTAAATGCGGCTTATAGCAGTTGTATTGGTGGCTTACTTCTCATTACGTCATTAGCTTGCTGGTTCATTTCCATGAAGGGGATTTGTACCTTTGGCTTTTTACCTATAATCCCTTAGTCTACTCTGCCCTTTAGCAGGCTTACACACGGAAAGGAGTATGAAAGAAATGCTGGTATTGGGCAATGCTGGCCTCCATGGTCAGGAAGATGTGCCAGGTGCGTGGGAATTTATTTTGTCATTTTAATGACCTGCGCGGTGCGCCGTACTATGCTGGTAAAAAAATGTGCCGTGCGCCGTACTTTAGAAAGCTAAAATAGTTTAAATATGGACGCGCGGCACCGCAAATTACGCAATCGCACTGACCGTACACACAAACGTGTAGGTATCCGCATTGTGTTTTGGTTGGATATGAATTAACTAGATTGCTAACACGTCAACTCAGGTTCTAAGAGTCAGCACAGTTATGAATATTCATTCATAGATCACAATTCAATCGGACATGAATTACAAAACTAAAGAAGGCAACATGGCTCTAGATGTGCCATCGGTGCCTTCTAATGAATGACTGGAGTCTGGACTGGTTGCGGCAAGTAGGGTATGAGTCAACAGTACGAACCTGCATGCCAATGTTGGAACTACATTCCCGACATCCTCCCGGCCGGCAAAATTGACACGATCAATACCTAATAACAATGCGCGTAAATGGACTATACAAATTAGGTCAATACGGCATAATTACAAAGCGTTATTAAACTATGCGATACAAAATATGACTACAGAACTATGCGATATTGAATGGCATTATTCATGCAAATCTGTATCTATTAGACTTTTACATTTTAAGATCTGATGGCAGCAGCGAGCGTCCCTAACAATACAAGGATGTATATAAAACATTAATGATCTAGAAGCGGGCTTCGAAAAAAAAACATTTCAACGTGGCTCTAATTAAATAAAGATCATTACTTGTAGTATAGGTAATAAACATGAAGTCTCCCTATTAAAAAGTTATATTTTGTTGGTCATCAAAGATCAAAGTTTATATCAACTACGCGAGTTGAACTGAAATAATAAAATGTAAGACATGTCCAGGTTACTTCTGACTCTTCCGCTTGTCGGATACGGAACGTACGGTAATCATAAACTGCGGCTATTATACATACAAAATGTAAACAGACGGTGTTCAAGAAAAATCATATATTATTGAAAGATAATTAAAGGCATACTGTACTGAGTATTACGTCTGTTCCTCCACAAACTGCTCGTGTGCGACAGCGCAACGTAGAATTGATGGCCGGGATTGCGCGAACACGTGCGCAAAGAGAATCAATTTTCATTACATTGTGCCAACTGTGCACAGCAATAGCTTAAAAAAAGTGAAAATGCGCGGGAAAATTCACCGAAAACATACATCATCCTGAGTGTGGGCTGGCCTCTGGCTGCCTGGCATGCAATGATGCATCCCCTGTTCTTTGGGTACTCGATAGTTGATGCTAATTGATCGTTTTCCCTGACAATTGAGGGGACTTGGCATTCAATAATTGCTTTTCTGTGGGCCTTGTTTGTAGTGTAAGTTTCTGTTTAAGTTTTTTTTTTTTGCCTCATTCCCTAGTCCCTATTATTATTTTATTTATTTTCTTCTTATTCTGTAGGCCCTATCATTATTATTTTTTTTCACTATCTCTGAGCCTGTGCTGCCTTGGCAGTCACAGCAGGGCCACCTTTCTTCTCCAAAATGGCAGCAATACTAATAAAATTAATGATGTAACTAACAGTAACAGTGCAGGTGTCCCTGGTTTTGAGTGTGTAGACCAAGATGAAGAGATTGATTTGAGTTTGACATCCCAGTGCACTAACATTCAGCAGTGACAAGGACATTGAAGTCTTTAGACTCCCTAAGAGAGTTGCATCATACAGAGATTCCATGGAAAGTGTCACAAACCCTCATAAGCCAGAGAACCAGCATGGATTGGATGCTGGCAGAAGAGACAGCTAAGGTCCTCTTGGACCAGTGGATGAAGATCAAGGTATACCAATACCAGACAGTGTCAGAAAGAAGCATGTCTGTGTTGTTGAAAATGCAACTCTCCTGAGTCAAGGTAAGGGACTTACTATTCTTATAAAACCAATTGGCTCTAACTCAAGCATATTTCTTAGAATCCCTGTCAAGTTAGCCCGCGGTTTGAGAGACTCCATTTGGTAAATTTTCTGAATTTAAAGTACGTACCAACACAAGAAGAAACCTAATGGCAGTTGAGTTCATAACCATCTCAAATTCCAACCTCAGTTCTCTCCTTGAAGTATCTAAAATAGGAATCTGGCAAGTCAAGTGCACTCAACCTGGTTTTGACTCCACCATAAGTGGAGTGATTGGACCAATTCACCCATCAGTTGAAGTTCCTGAATCTGAGCTGCTAGAGACAGCCAAGTCAGGTACTGTGAAGATTGCAGGGATGGTACGTCTTCCAAGTCACTGTCAAGGAGTTAGAGCAGAGTCATCCGCAGTGAAGGTGATTTTTAAGGGGCGGCAGTTACCCAAGGAGGTTTACATTGATTACCTCAGGTACCCATTGAGACCATTTGTTTTGGCTAGGCTCAGGTGTTTCTGATGCCAGGGTGTTGGACACGTGGCAGGTGGGTGCAATGGTCCAAGAAAATGTTTAATGTGCGCTGGACCTCACGACAAATCAGAGTGTCCTCATAGTGCTGGCTCCAAGCATACTTTTGCAAACTGTGGTGAGCCGCACTCAGCTAGTGCCCAAGAATGCCCTGTGATAGTTGGTGCCAGGGCAGTTGAGAAGCTCCGAGCCACAGGCCTCTCCTATGCAGATGCAGCTAAGAAAGTGAGGCAACTGCCAGCAAATGTAGTGGCTACTCAGGGTACCTTGATGTTGAGAAGGCCTGCAGTGGTCAAACAGACCCCACAAATACTGATGCCTCTAGTAGCAGAGAGAAGTAACTCACAGTCCTCAGGCTCAGGCTCATGCCCTGCTGGACCTCCCAAATTACCCCACACCTATGTGACAGCTGATGTCCACTGCTCACAGGGATCCTACTTCAAGCCTTCTATTGAGTGCTTGCAGCATGCAGATACTCCACAAAGAGGGTTAATCCACACAATGGCTAGCACACAAGACCGTGAACCTGAAGATCAATCCCTGACAACAGGGGCCACCTCCAGCCCTCCTAACTTCCGGAGCATCCTGCGTGAGGAGTTGATTGATAGTGAATGCCGTATGGAAAACATAATTGCAGGTGCACTGCGCGAGTTCTCAATGAAGGTAGGACGCCTCCTGAATGAGGCTTTTTCTCTGAATATGGTCAAGGAGGGACATAAAGAACGCTCTTTGCCCCTGGTGAGCCTGTTGAGAAATAACTTTGGCCAAGCAGTGGGGGATGACCTACTCAATGAATGGTTGCCATCATGCTCCCCAAATGAAAACTGTTCAATTCCATTGCCAGAATTAAGCCCCCCTACCATGAGTCCTATCATACAGATAGCTGCACCACTAAATGATCAGGTTGCAAACTGCTCTCCCAAAAATAAGAATCAAAGTGCATCACATCAGAAAAATAAAAATCCAAGGGTCAGCAGCTCTGCCAAAAGAGTAACCAGCTGCAGTCAAGGGAACAAAAACTCTACAAAATGAAGCCCTCAAACAGTATGCATGGCCACATAAGGCGTTGCTCAGTCTTGGAACAGTGCTTTGTCATTATTCAATTCAATTGTCATGGCTTACCTAACAAATTAACTGAATTTAAAGTCTTCCTTTACACTAAGAAGCCGGATGTAGTTTGTCTTTGTGAGACCTGGCTGAAGGGGAGGGAACACGGTTTGTTGGTTACCAATGTTTTTGGTCACACAGGCAGAGGGCTCCCAGAGGAGGTTTAGCCATCCTGGTACGGTGTGATCTGGCTGCTCATCCCTTGCGGATGAACGCCTTTCAGGCTGGTCATTTGGAATGCCAGGCAGTGCAAGTCTGGTCAGCACTGGGATTGATTAGTATTGAAAATTTCTATAACCCTGGGGCCATTATCTCCCAAGCTGAGTGTGTCTCATATTTTGAGCAGTTCAGATTTCCCTGCATCTTGGCAGGGGACTTTGATGCCCACTCTCCAGTTTGGGATACTCGTGGCTGTCACAACATGACAGGCAAATCATTGGAAGCATCTGTAGATACACTAAATCTGGGTATTTTGAATGACTGTTCCTTTCAAACTTACATTGATAATAGAATAGGCTCCACATCTTGTTTAGATTTATTTATAGTGTCACTGGACCTCCTATCAAGTTCCACAATATGCAGAGAGAAAGACCTAGGTAGTGACCACTTCCCAGTTAGCTGCTTGGTTGGCATATCAATAAATCGAGCATCTGAATCGATGCCTACCACAAGGGTGGAAGCTATACGCTGCTGACTGGCCAAAGTACAATTCAACATTGAGCCAAAGGGGTCCACAAGAACAGAGCCAGCAATCAGCAGAAGAGATGTGATCACGGCTGACTGAGCATATAGTCTCAGCCGCAAATGGAGCCATACCATGCTCCAGTGGAGTGCGTCATTTTTGCTTCTCCACCCCATGGTGGGACAATGAATGTGCAGAGGCAGGCGAAAGGCAGACTCTGGAGATCACCTACACCTGCTCCATCACCCTACTTCCCTGTATTGGGAAATTGATGGAGCGTCTTGTCCTGTGTCGACTTGAATACCATCTTGAAACTAACAACCTGCTACCGTCAACCGGGGCTACTCGGGACAGGCGGGGCTACTCGGGACAGGCCTATGACACGGCATAAAACTGTTGTAGTAGCAAAACTAATTGGAATATCGCAAAACTAAAAATAGTGGCGTAAACGTAACTATTTTTCCTATCTATCTAGTATAAAGGAAGTCGAAAAATACTACATTTACTTGCTTTGAAAAATTCCTGAAAAAAATGGTGAAAAACTATGTTTTGTGAAGTTACAACTGCTAAGGTATGTAGCAAAAAAAATATTCGCCGTTAAAAAATTTTACTTACATAAAAGTTGCACCCAGGTGTCGGCTTGAAAACGTAATTGACAGTATTTGCCTATCTAATTCCAAAAAGAAATGGCAGCCATTTCCGCACGGCGGGGCTACTCGGGACACCCCCCGGGGCTATTCGGGACACCCCCAAAAACACATTAAGGGTATAACCTCAGTTAGCAAAGGCTTCAATTACAAAAAAAATTGATTAAAAGCAAAGAATATTGATCACATTTTCCTTGCTCAGCGAAAAAATTTCACTTATGGAAAAATTAGTGCATCATCAGTCATCTTAAAATTGTGCATAGCATGTCATGTATAGAATTGTGCACCAGGCATTATAGAATGAAAAGTAATTGACCTAAACTATGATTTATTTCTCCAAAAGATAGGCTGGTTGTCACTAAAACATTCCTTTCAGGAAGTTAATGATCACGGGAAGTTAATGATCACGCAAAGTTAATGATCACGTGAAGTTAAATACCACGTGAAGTTAATGATCACGGGAAGTTAATGACCACGTGAAGTTAATGATCACGGAAAGTTAATGATCACGTGAAGTTAATGATCACACAAAGTTAATGATCACGTGAAATTAATGATCACGCTAAGTTAATGATCACGTGAAGTTAATGATCACGCGAAGTTAATGATCACGGGAAGTTAATGATCACGCGAAGTTAAATACCATGTGAGGTTAATGATCACGGGAAGTTAATGACCACGTGAAGTTAATGATCACGGGAAGTTAATGATCACGCGAAGTTAATGATCACGGGAAGTTAATGATCACGCAACGTTAATGATCACGCGAAGTTAATGATCACGCGAAGTTAATGACCACGTGAAGTTAATGATCACGCGAAGTTAATGATCACGCGAAGTTAATGATCACGCGAAGTTAATGATCACGCGAAGTTAATGACCACGCAAAGTTAATGACCACGCAAAGTTAATGACCACGCAAAGTTAATGACCACGCAAAGTTAATGACCACACAAAGTTAATGACCACGCAAAGTTAATGACCACGCAAAGTTAATGACCACGCAAAGTTAATGACCACGCAAAGTTAATGACCATGCAAAGTTAATGAC
>NW_025931198.1:410357-465030 GCF_000764305.2 Hyalella azteca
GTGCTAGATTCAGTGGCCCAAGAGCAATATTTAGAAGTGCAGTGAATGCACAGGGACTTACTTGGGGGCTGCAGACAGCCCTGGGTGGGGGAGTCACCAGCAAACAGCATCACCAAATCTTTTCATGCTTGCAACAATATTTGCTGGAAAGTGGAGCTGTCTCTCTGATGTAGCTCAAAACTGGGGGTGCTTTCTCCTTCAAATCAAAGAACAAAAGAAAAAAATTTTTATTTTATATTTTTTTATTTTTTTATTTTTTTATTTTTTTTTTTGTTTTGTTTTGTTTTTTTGGCATGTTTGTGCAATTTAACATGCTGTCAGGATGCTTTATTGCAGCATAAAGCTTGACTCATTGTACATGTTATTATAAGGCATGCTGCATATACGTATCACTTGCATATTGAAAACCTTGCTACATGACCAAATGTCTGGATGTTGGGTGCATGCTGCATATAGGGTACTAAGGGCATTGAGCTCCTTTGCATGGTGCATAGTCTTTCATCAAATGAGTGACAGAGACCAGGCTGGGCAGTGCACAAGCACTGGAAGCCTCCAAAACCAACTATAAAAAAAAAACAGTGCGTTTTTTAATGCTTCGAAAGTTTGAGCTATGGCTCAAGTAGAGTATGTAGTGGATCATAGCTCAGACCTGTAGGCAGCCATGCACTACATACAAAACAACTATTGGAATAATTAATACGAGTAGCCTATTGTGTTTATATTGTCAGTCTGTACTCTAGTGCCATATTTTTTTTTTTTTTTTTCTTCTCACTATCGGTCCCTCACCCTCACGAACCGCAAATATATCTCAAGGACTCAACATGGCAACCCTTCTGCTCAAATATAATGAATCTAATACTAAAAATTATTTGCTTGCCAAGGTAGGGGCCGTCATTGCATGCCAATGCCTAATGCCAGCCTGGGCCTGCCACTTGCCAGGGCTGCAGGGCACCATGAGTGACCAATTATCCTGCCATATGGCATATGCTAATGCAATCTTCATTTTTTTCTTGTTGGTGCTCCTTTTAAGTTTTAGTTGTATATTATTTTTGCTATATTTCAGGTTTGATATTGTTACTCATTAGAAGTTAGAACATTCCTTCTTGTTCTTAGTTCTTACTAGTTACTGTACATTGTACAATCTTACAGATTATTTTTAGGTTTCCATTTTATAATGCATTGTTTTTATTAAAAGAAAATTTTAAATTGGTAAAGTTATATTCTCATTTCAACAATCTGACTGAGACTGTGAGGGTCATGATTGGGATCCACAAGAATGGCAGTTACATTAGTCTCTTCAGGTAATGGTAATTTATCAAGAAGTCCATTAAAGCTTGCAGCCTGTTCTTCAGAGAAGAAAGCACTCTTCTATCCTGATATTTCTGGTAAGTTGACTTAGATCTAATGTTTGATATTGATTGAACATGAAAGTGGAATTTAGTAGTAGCAATATATGAACAAGTGTTGATGATCTGATATTATGTTTTATCTAAAACTTTCAAACTAGATTTATCTTTCAATGCTTTGTCACATACTGTCAAAGCAAATAATTTTTTTGACTCTTTCTCTAGTTCACTTTTGAGTTGGATAGTCCTATAACTATAAGGCTCTAACAAGACTAGTGAAGTAAAATATCATGGATTGGATACCAGCTTTTTTATTCCTAAGATATTGGTTTAAATATTAAAAAAATTAGGAAATTAAAAATGAACTGATGCTATAAAATCTCTGGTTTGACTTTGACAAATTGACAGTATTTTTGGAACAATCTAGGAAAATTTGGCAGGGGCCTAATTTAGCAAATGCAGTAAATAAGATTAGGACACCCTTACTTGCAGTCAATTTCACCCGGGGTGCAGAGTTTGCAAGCTGCATTGCCAATATATCGATTTTTAGCCCAAAACATAGCCAGCCATTTTCAAGATGCATTGCCAGGTAATATTTAATAAGAAAATGTTGCTAACAATGTTGATAGTATATCCCTTAATCTCCACGCACTGCAACATTTACACTCATGGCAACTGATTTCTGGACAAGCTTCACTGCATCCTGATCCATCCAACATACCGGAAACCTTACTGTGTGCCCTTGCGGTCTTTCAGATTTTAAACTATTTTCTAAATAGTTGGCTGAAGACTGGCGAATATCTAAAATGCAATAATTTTAATCCAAATGTGTCAGCAAGATTTTCTGAAGGCAAAAATTTTGCTACTGATGGATTGCTAAAGATCTTGCAATATTCACTCACTCTCTGCACCCTGGAATTTTACTCATTTTTATAGACCTTGATCCAAAGTGGTAAATTGGGCAGCACAACTGGAAATTAAACTTCCCTGAAAGATGTACTTATTTTCATTTTCAGGACAGAATTGGTCTTGATTATATGAGAATGGATTCAGGAGGTCTAGGTCCTGCAACAGAATTGATTTATTTTTCAGAAATTTGCTTTCTTACCTATAATTTGGTAAATTTTGGTACATTTAGAACGTGCCATTGTCTTAACTACTGCGTATGTAATATATACTTTGATGTTGACCACTCTCTTGATGCTGCTGATGCTTGATTGACAGCTGTGGACATTTAACTGACACTTCCTTGTTTTTAAATAATGGAGATGTGGCCATTCTGTATTCTGTGGTGAGATCTAGTTTATTGTTACTCCTTGCATCTTGTTTAAAGCTTTGTACACATTTTGTTTCAACATTCCAATTGAGTTGGATTGGTTTTATTGCATTGCGTTGACCATTCCATGACCCTCATGGTGGCAAACTAATTTTTTACCTAACTCACGTTCAGAAGCATTTATCTTATTGATTCATAATTCACATTCACATTGTATTTTTTTACTAGACCAAGACCCAGATGGCTGATGATAAGTATTTTTGAAGTTTGTTTTATTATGTTCTACTGTCAAATGGGGTGATTAGGGACAGGAAGGGTAAATTGGAACAGTCGTGTCATATTTTGTAGAAATGTAACAGCTAAACTAATCAAAATATTGCAAGGCTAAAAATAGTGCCTAAGGTCTGAAGAGTACCTCTGCTAAGGTCTGTAGAAAAAAAAAATATTTGTTGTATTAAAAATTTTTATTTACATAGATAAAAGTTGCACACAGGTGTTGGCTTAAAAATGTGATTGACAGAATTTGCATAGCTCATTCAAAAAAAAATTGTGGCCCTTTCTGCATGATGGGGCAATAAGGGATACCCCTAAAAACACATTTACAGTAAAATCTTGTTTAGCAAAGGCTCCTGTCAACAAAAAAATCAATTACCTAACAACAAATAACATTTTCCTTGCTCAGTGAAAAAAATTTAACTTGACAAAAAATATTGCATCGTCGGTCATCACAAAATTGTGCGTAGATTAAAATGTCATAGATAGAATTGTGCATCAGGCAACATAGAATGATAAGTAATTAACCAAATCTATTATTTATTTCTCCAATAAATATGATGGTTGTCACTTAAATATTCCTTTCTGTTTCACATACAAATGTTTTTTGCAACCTGTTTTTTTTTTTTTGTTATTGTAAATTCACTTGACAAAATTAAAAATTTAAAGCCACCCTGTAAGTGCACAGATGCAGAAGATATGCTATATGGCTGCTGATATGGAGCTTGCAGTGGCCAAGGTCATTGTCAATGCTCAATGGCATGTCCATGGATACAGTAATATCACATCAATAATACAGTAATGTGGTATGATATGGTAATGTCATATCAATAAAGGAGAATGAGAAATGAGCAAGAATCACAAAAATGTCATTTATTCCACAAGTACTACATCATCTACAAATAAGAAGGACTTCTGAATACTGTTAGTAATGGATGAGTACACTTTGCATGCTTTCAATTTTTTAAAATTAAGTTTAATTTCAAGTGTCTCTTATTGCCCTGTTCCAGGGGTAATTAAGGAAGCTTTTGTTATGCATGTGGCACCTTACATATAGCATATAGAATTTTTTCAAAGATGCCTTACAAGAGCCCATGCAAAGACCTTCAAAATGAGCCCCAATTTGTTTATGCTATGTTTCATGGTAAGAAGTTACTAACAAATAATATGCGTTTAAAAATTAATTTTTAAAGACAACACTTCCAAAGAATCCAGTGTCTCCAATCTCACAAATGTACAACGAATTTCTCATTTAATTTTCAAATTAAAAATTTAGTTTTTCAATTTTTTTTAAATATAAATTTTTTAATATATAATTTTTTCAAAATTATTTATTCTGTTAATTGATTCATGTTTTGCCTCTGACTTCACACAAGTGTGCAAAATTTCAGATCAATCAGACAGGTAAAAGTGTGTCAAATATCAGTTACCTATAAGATTTGTAGCTGGCAAAATTATTTTTCCAATTTTTTTAATATTAAAAAAAAATATTTTTTTTTAATTTTTAAAATCTTTTATTTTGACATTTGATTCATGCATTGTCTCCAACTTTACACAAGTGTGCAAAATTTCAGGTCGATAGGATAAGTAGAAGTGTATTTCGATTACAAGATTTGTAGCAGACAGACAGACAGACAAGAAGTGAAGTTAAAGAGAAGTGTTGTAAAAATACAACTCGGTACTCACTGCAGTGAGTGACAGAGAGCCCATTTTCTTGTCAACAAAAACGTGTAGTCACGGACGGATGGACGGACAGACTAACATGGCGAGCACAATAGTGCATTTATTCCATAAATGAGAAAATGCGCTAGGAATTTTGGTGCGTGTATTATTTATTTATTATGTCAATTATTTATGATGGCTGAGATCAAGACCTGGGTTACCTTACATTTTTTTGGAAAGGCCAATCTTCGACCAATTTAAAACTATAATCTAAATCAGGACACATCCCAGAGTATTCTTAAAGTCAACCAAAATGTGAAGTCTTGGACAGACGGACATGGCAAGCACAATAGTGCATTTTTTCCATGAATGAGAAAATGCGCTAAAAATGCTCAAAACCGTCCCTTATTGCCCTGTTTGATGGTAGAACCTGTAAAGCCTTGCTTAGCAAAGGCTCCAGTCAACAAAAAGATTGGTTAATGACAAATAATTTTGATTAACTTGACCTCTATTAGCCAAAATAACTTCACAAATGAAAAATTAATTAATTAATTTGAAGAGATACTAATGATTTATCTCTCCAAAAAATGTGATGGTTGTCACTAAAATGTACCTCTATCTTTGAGGTATGTTTTTACAATCTTGATTTATAATTAATTCACTTGACCTAATTACAATGGTGCAAAATTACAAGCCCAGTCCAGTAAGCTTACAGAGGAAATACTATACGGCTCATGATATGAAGCTTGCTTTGAACAAGGTCATTGTGAATGGCATGGAAGTTTTTTAAGGAGGTTTTAAAAGTGTTGGGTATAGAACTGAAAAATCTTTTTTGGCAATGAAAAATGAATACAGTAATACCATCAATAAAGGAAAAACATGTACAAATAACAGAAAATGTCATTTATTCTACATCTACATCATCTACAAATGAAGAGGAGAACATCGGAGTATGGTACTATTAGTAATGAATGAGTGCACTCTGCTGTCTGCTTGCTTCAAACATTTTAAAATTAAGTTTTATTTCAAGTGTCCCAGATTACCCTGTTCCCAGGGGTGATTTGGTATGTTTTTTTTCTCCTGGCACCTTACACATAGCATATGGAATTTTTTTGGACATATGAAATTTTTCAGTAGCCATTGCAAAGACCTTTAAAATGAGCCCAAATTTGCTTATGAAATGCTTCATGGTAAGAAGTTATCAAAGAAAAATAAAGAAAGCGCCCTTTATTACCCCATATGACAGAAATTAATCTTCCCTGAAAAAGTGATGTTTCTAAAATTGTATTTAGATGCTGAATGATGTCAGGAATGTCTTGAAAATATTTGATTGATCACTTTCAATGGTTATTGGAACAGAATAAAAAAGAACTTTTTGAACCAATGTTGGTTCAAAATGTGAAAATCAAGTAAAAAATCTTTGCTATGCAGTAACATGTGAAAAATTTTACAACAATAACAACCAATTGCCATAACAATTTATTAACTAATTTATATTATCTTTAGTTCCTGAAATTTTAATTATTGTAGGTATTTACAATGAAGTCTTTACATGTTTTCAGAATATTCTCTAGTGAAATTTTTTTATTTTTTATAAAATTCATTTTGGGCATCAACAACTTTTTCCTCCTTACCAAAGCATGCATATTATATAAAATATCCAAATGTTGCAAGGCTGCATTATGCATGCATTATTCTCGGATTGATTGTTCTACCAAATGTTGTTTATTTAAGTTATTACACTGAAGAGACAGCTGTAACAGTGGTCAGTCTCCTCTGCTATTTTTTCAAACATTACTTATCCATTCTTTCCCAATAAAAATATTTGCATTGTTATTAGTAAATCTCCAGCATTCTGGTCTCAGTTAGAAAAAGATTGAAAAATGCAATCTTGCGTTTAAATTTTGTACATTTTGACATATTTTTCACTTGTCCATTCCATGTTACTGATAACCTGTTATGGCTTGTGCACCTCAATACATGAAGTTAGATCAATAACCACCATATCTTAGTTCATTTTCATAGTGTTTTCAAAATTCATTACTACCTGCATCAGACATTGTTTTTTTTATTTGAGCTTGTAGACTGCCTGTTTACAAACTTGCTACTTAAAATTAAGACAAATTCATAATTGTAATCATTAATCAAGTATGCTTTTTTCAGGAGTTTCCTGCTATGCTGCATCACTGATTGTGAGCCTCTTTGCTTTGGTGAGCTTTGTGGGCTGCATTCAAGGGGAGTTTGTCTTCGATGACTCAGAAGCCATCATCAATAATATGGACATCCGATGGCAGTCGCCTGTTGCTGATGTCTTTGCTAATGACTTCTGGGGCACCAAACTCACTCATCCGTCCAGCCACAAGTCCTACAGACCTCTCACTGTTCTCTCATTTAGGTGATCACCCATTGTAGATAAATAGATCCTCTCATTCAGTATTATATAGAGATCTTCTATATTTCAATCATGTTTCATGCAATAAATCTTAACAATGAATTTTCATGTTAATTAATACTTAAGTTGAACAATCCAATTTTTTCCAGAGCTAGAGTCATCTGAAGCTAAAGTTGTATATTTATTTGAATTCAATGTGTGTAATTGGTCAGGAAACATATTGCTGAGTGGATAACTATATAAGAACATTTACTTCACTCTACATTTAAAATTATAATCTTGTGCAATTATTTATTTAATTTCCTTTGGTGCATTAATTTTTGTGGTTTGTCAAATACTGCATTAATTAAATATCATACTTTCTGTTCCAATTCTTTGGCACGGTTTTAGTTTGTTCAATTCACCTCCAAATCTGATACATTTTCGTACTAATTTTGTTAATTTAGTGATTTTTCATTATTCAGCTTTCAAAAATTATTCTGTGAAAAAATACTAATAACTGACACAAAAGTAGGATTATTGTTTTCTTACTCTTTCTTAACATTTTTTCTTTAAATATGAATTTGAATTAGTTTAATTAAGGTCTTCTTCTTCCAAAATTTTCTGAACTGAACATAATTCTACCACATTCTATAATCTTGAGGTAATTTTTATGAAATCATTGTATAATCAGCTCCATAAAGACAAATTTTTCCCTCTTATCTCATTTTTTTGGAACTGAATTGATAAAGTTAGTGGACGCAGATTTGGCCGAAAGTGCAAATCATGATGGGATGCATTTTGCATGCATGAACGACCAACTTTTCATCCAGTATTAGGATGCTAAGAAGTTCTTTATTTTACAGGCTGAACCACCTGGTGTCTGGCTTGTCACCGGGCTCTTATCATGCCTTCAATGTGGCGCTGCACTGCCTGGTCAGCATTGCAGCTCTTCATGTTTTCATGCACGTGCTCTATGGTTCACGGCAATGTGCACTGCTAGCTGGTGTCCTCTTTGCCACTCATCCAATCCACACAGAAGCTGTGGCAGGAATCGTAGGAAGGGCTGACTTGCTTTGCGCTTTTTTTGTATTCTGCGCTGTACTTGCATACATCAGAGCAATAAAAGAAGACTTACACTATTCTGATGGATCACTAAGTCCCGGTGCTAGTAAAGGATTTGAATCAAATAGAAAATCACGAGGAAGCCCAGCTGTGAGCTCACTTAATGGGGATCTTTTAAACACGCGTTCTGGAATAAGCAAAGGAAAGCACTGCAGAGCTCGATCGTGGCTAGCACTCTGTGCGATGAGCACCACAGTTGCCATGCTGTGCAAAGAAGTTGGCATCACAGCACTTGGATTGTGCAGTGCTTATGATGTACTTGTCGTCTCCTGCAGTGAGGCGGGTGGCGGGCTGTTGTGTGTGCTACCTTTAGGGCCACACAGAAGATGGTGTCTGCGGAAGTCGAATGGTCAGTGGTGGTGTATATGAATTAACCATTAAATAAATATTGATCAGTCATATTTTAATAACCAGTGACGAATCATAATTATTTTTATCTTCTTGGTATAAAATTTGAACTGAATGCCTATGGACAAGATTATCTGTTAGGTAGAATTATTTTTATTAGTTTAATTAGACTCATCTTTTCTTAGGTTGTCTGTTGCGACGACACATTTTCCTACTCGTGGTTGGCATGAGCCTCCTTCTGTGGAGATTCCTCATCATGGGTTCTGCTGTGCCTCGCTTCATGGAGGTTGATAATCCTGCATCTTTTATGGACAGCCTTGTTTATCGGGTGGGTCTATTCTTTTAAGTTGCATTTTTGTGTTTTATATTTTTGCTGTTACAATTCAACTAGTTTAGTTGAAATTTATTTCAAAACCTCATGCTGTGGCTATACCAAAGTTATTCAATATCCAATGTTATCACTAAGAGTTTTGATAATAGGCCATACTCTATCCAGATGTCTCACTGCTATCGAACCTGTTGTACCATTGATGTCTTGTGCGCAGGTGTTGAATTATCAGTACATTTACTTGCTAAACGTGATACTGCTGCTACTGCCGCTGTGGCTCTGCTTTGACTGGTCCATGGGATGCATCCCTCTCATCGAGAGCCTGACGGACGTACGGGCGCTGATGGTGCCGCTGCTGTGGGTGGCGCTCGCGCTGCTCGTCTGGAGGGGAGTCTGTGGCAGGGACGCCACTGCCAGGTTAGTTGAGACGAGCTCCAGACACCATCAGGAGACATAGCATCTTTCAGATGAAGCTTTTATTTAGGTATCAAGAATATTTCCAGACGTAGTTTTTTCATAAAATGAATTTAACTGTGGAATTTAAACGTTTTTCCTGAAGGAGAGATATAAGATACATGATATTTTATAATTCAGAGGATTTGGTTGAAAATTGGAATTTTCTAGTGAAATTAATTTGATGATTTTATGCAGATCTGTCATGCTGATGATTATGATGGCGCAGGTACGTGCTGATGTGCCTAGCCCTTGGTGTGGTGCCCTTCTTGCCGGCCACGAACCTCTTCTTCAGAGTGGGCTTCGTGATCGCGGAACGCGTCCTCTACATCCCAGCCGCCGGCCTCAGCTGCCTTGTTGTTATTGGCATGAAGCAGCTCAGCCTTAGTGGCCAAGTCTACAAGGTACGATTTTCATATTAAATTCAATTCCATTCAATTTATGTTATTGATTTGAATGAAGCGTAGGTAATTCTGACTTTAGTTTAGTTTATTAATGTAAAGTTGTGAAGGCCCGAGCGATATTAAGCAATTATGTGCAGGATGTTACTAGGCCACAAAGTTGGGGTAGAAAGCCGTGAGAGCGAGTTTGTTTATACTAGTTCGGAAAGACCAAGGTTATCGAAAAGGCTGACCCTTGTGGAACTCGAAACTGTCGCGGCGTCCCTTTGTAGGCTTATGTGTGCGCGACGTCTGCCTATATAAGGACCCTAAAATTCGCGCTAAAAAGTATTTCTACTGTGGTGACCGTCACGCCAGTACGGTCTGCAGCTATCTCCGCAGACGTAGTAGGTGACTGCCCCGGCCGGCGAGGTCTGAAATAATAGTTGCGTGAAACTGCGAGTCATTCGTACAATATTATCTCGACTCCGATATAACCTCGTCAAAAATCTACGAGTAATGGCCATGATTTTGCCACATATACGGCTGCCTTTGCTACGTCTGTGACTTAGCCGTGACACAACGTGATAGACAACAAGACGTTCAACGATATGAACGCCAACAAAGAGAACATTCAAGATCAAGCACTGCGCAATAATTCTCATCTTTTTAATGATTTTCGTTTATTTTATAAATTTAAACATTTACAAATCATTGCTAAGTATTAATCTTGTCTCGATGACCAAATCGTAAGACTCATTGAACAATGAAAGTCTACACAATAAGCGAGGCGAGGAGTGGGATGAAATATGCTATAACTTGGCTCTTCGGTGTAGCTAATTTGCACTGCGTTATTCAGCGCATCGTAGGCGTGCTGTACTGGCTGCTGGTGTCGGTGTTTGTGCTGCGATGCAGGCAGCGCACCGCTGACTGGTGCTCCGAACTACAGCTCTTTAAAAGCGGCCTCCAAGTCTGTCCCCTCAACGCTAAGGTGAGCATCTTCTATCAGCTATTAAAACATCATCAGGCTACTGTATACTAACGTACCCCCACTCATTTCTTTCTGTGCATTCATAAAACTTGACTCAGGCAGCCTTACGCTTCCACTTACTTACCGGTAAAAAAATGGTATTAATTCATGAAATATGCCCATTTATAAGTCAGACAAACACATCGTGTATTTATTAAGTTGCCTTTTAATTTTCACTATTTTTTAATAATGCTTTTATTTCTCACAGGTTTTCTACTTTTAAAAAAATTCAAGTGTGACAATGTGAGGCTTCTTCTTAGTACAAATTTTTATCTAGTAACAGCACAAAAATCATTGTCCAACAACCTATTTACTACTAAATATTTGTTTATCAATTCACATATACCTATCATGAAGATCGTAGCAAATTGCTTTTATACGTCATTTGTACACACACTCACTTTGGTTATTATTGTAATTCATATACATAGCGCAAGCTGGATTGTGTCTGGTGGACTCGTATGATCCTCTTGATGGATGCCGTCAGGTGCACTACAACCTGGGTAAAGTGGCGGGTGATGCTGGGGACGAAGTGGAGGCGGTGGCTCGCTATAGGGAGGCCATCAGACTCAACCCTCTGTACGACCAGGCCATGAACAACCTCGCCAACATCCTTAAGGCAAGAGCCCTCTTCTCTTATGACTCAGCATTATACTTGCATTCAGGCTTACATTCAGACATACACGCTACATACATTACTGCGTGATGTATGTAGCGTATTGTACATACATTACTGTGTGATGTATTTCGTCACGCAGCCGCAATAAAATAGGCGAGTAACAAGTATGTTAAACACCTTCACAAAGCGAGTGTCCTCTACCATAGTGGCCCATCAGCAACATAAATAATCCCTCGTCTTCACAATTACTCAGCAGCTGCGTGATGCAGTTTAATACAGTCATTAGTTGGTAGCATTAAATATCCATGTATTTATACTACCTACAATCAACATTCTGAATGTAACACATTTTCAGGATAAGGGTTCACTGAGGGAGGCTGAAGCCCTGCTGCGCAACGCAACGTCGCTGCGGCCGGACTTCGCGGCGGCGTGGATGAACCTCGGCATCGTGCAGGCGTCGCTTGGTCTCAAGGAGGCCGCGCACGAGAGCTACACGCTGGCCCTGCAGCACCGTCCGGTATGTCGGACCAGCTATATTGGAAAGTGAAAAGGTGGAAAGATTTCACTTAAGGGAAAAGGTACCTTCTCTTTTGTTGGGTGCTGTATCTTGTGCATTCACCTAATTCTTGAGTGAAATAAATTAACTTTAGTAATACCTCGGAGCTAATAGGAGCTATCAATTAAGATTTGATTTATAGAAAATTTGATTGAAGCTAAAAGTGATTGTTTGAAGTTTAACTTTGAAAATGACAGGTTTACCCCGACTGCCTGTACAATTTGGGCAACCTCTACTTGGAGCGCAACATGAGTGACGATGCTCTGTCTGCGTGGCGCAACGCTACGGCGCTGAAGCCGACCTTGTCCAGGGCCTGGATCAACACCCTCATCCTCCTCGACTCCCGCCAGCAGTACGAAACTGCGGTCACCACCGCTCACGTTGCCCTCAAGTGAGCCTCACATAGTTCAGGTGTGATGTGAGTCTCACATAATTCAGGTGTGATGTGAGCCTCACATAATTCAGGTGTGATGAGAGCCTCACATAATTCAGGTGTGATGTGAGCCTCACATGATTCAGGTGTGATGTGAGTCTCACATGATTCACGTGTGATGTGAGCCTCGCATAATTCAGGTGTGATGTGTGCCTCACATAATTCAGGTGTGATGTGAGCCTCGCATAATTCAGGTGTGATGTGAGCCTCACATAATTCAAGTGTGATGTGAGCCTCACATAATTCAGGTGTGATGTGAGCCTCACATAATTCAAGTGTGATGTGAGCCTCACATAATTCAAGTGTTATCCATGATGTTCAAGAAGTAGTTCATGAGTAGAATCCAGGTTGTTCACATTGAAACGCATATACGGTACCTTCCTGTAAGGCTTTTTTCTGGGGAATCTATTTTTTTACAGTTTGAAGTGCGGAAACTATGTACAGCTAAGATGAGCAACATGAGTAGGTTCCTTGTTTTTAGGAAATGTGTTCTTGTTCAACAAATCATTTTGTAGTCTTATGAATTTTTGTGGATGGCGTGACCATAGGAGGTTATCTACGATTATCGTAGAACTGACTGATGGCATTGTGTTCCTGAACACTCGAGTTTACTTTATTCGCTGATTGCATGTAGTTTCTTAAAGCCAATTTGCCAATTTCATGTAAAAATTATGTGACGGTAGCTTGAATATTTACTACAATCATATAATTTGTGAATATATTGATAATTTGTACATTGCTCACTATCGTAGCGTCTACATATAAACTTGAGGTAATGACCTAGCCATGCTTCGTTTGATCAGACATCTCCCAGACGAAGCTTCCATTCACTTTAACCTGGCCAACACGTTGGGCAAACTGGGCCGCTACAAGGAATCTGAAGTTCACTTTCTTGCTGCCACTCGCCTGGATCCTGGCAACGCTAACTACTGGTCTAACTTGGGCGTTCTTTATCACAGGTATGTGGCTGAAAAAATGTTAATATATTGCATTTTCTTTATTTTATGTTCTTTAGTTTTTACTAATAACATGAATGAACATATATACTATGCAACATGCAATCTGATGCAATGCAATACCGATATTTTTTAAATCTTGATGCAATTCTCTGCAAAACAAAGAGGGAATCACGTGGATGCCTTCTGAATTTCCTCTCGGAGGAATGCAACGTGACAGTATTTCGAATTAAAAGCCTGAAGTTTGTAATTTATGTGCATATTTGGATTAAATGTGAGAGATTTTGCGGTCATTGTCAATCTAATATATATTAAGTGAAAAAAATTATTCCCAAACCGTCCTATGAATGATGGTCACAATCAACATATTTCATTGTTTATGATGAGCAGAATGTCTTAACAATCATTTCATCGTGTACGTTAAAATGATATATATGCCACCTATCATCGGAGCGAGGCATGTAAAATAATCATTGTTAGTGTTCGCTCAAGGCAGTGGGCATTCAACTTTTTGTTTTTCCATCCTGTTAGAGACAACAAATTGCTTGTGTATTATAAAATTTAATGTTTTCGCTTCAGATGGAAAAAATACAACGATGCAGAGAAGACGTACAAGCACACACTCAAACTGAACCCGAAGCTGAAGTCAGCTCAGGATAATCTTAACATGCTGAAAAGGAATTATTTTAACGGGAGATGACCCTGCAAAAGTACTTTTTTCAGCGCGTTTCGCAGTATAAGCTAAATTTTCATGATGCAGGGAATGTGAAAATGGTGATGTGCATAACTTCACGTGTACGTTGATGCAAATCGTTTCCTCGTCTTAAATCGGAGTCGTGTCTGTTTTGGTAATCGTAACATTTATTTCCAAATGTGCAATATTTTACGTGTTGGAAATATGATGCAGATGCAATAATTGTTGGTTCCATGCTCTCTCTTTTTTGTTGTTTTTATGAATAATTTTTGTTTGCGTGTTGGAAATAGATTGCAAACATTGATGGATATGGAGTTGAACTGATCCCGCTGGAGCTGTTTTTGCTCTCTCATTCAAATGTAATGATGGTGAAAGGGTTTCATTGTTACTGTTATATAAGAATCAGATTAAGAAGGTTATAATAATCATGCTTTACGTGTAATGCCCGAACATCTTAGAGGTGTACGTGCGCACGCCAGGTTTTGAAGTGCCTTTCGCTATGTGTGGAAGGAACTTACGCTTACTCCTATGCCCATGCTAGAGCTGAACTTGAGTGTATTGGGATAGTGCCAGCAAGTTTAGCAGCTTTTTCCACGGTAGGCGCGTAGTTGTTACAAATGACATTTCACGGGTGCCATTTATCTTCATTGATGACATAGTCATACATTCCCACAACATTCCTCGACAGGTGCATTACGATAGTATTTATATGCTGAGCTGACTCTTAGCGTACTTTGTTTAGTATATAAAGTGAAACCGTTGATAGATTACTGCTTTTCTGAATTAAATTATCAACTTTGTTTAATTACAGCTTCATTTGGTACTGTAAGAACTTATTTGAATAGTTGACTCAGCTTTAAGACGTTCGCTGTGCGTGTTTTAGGGTCTTTGTACGTGCAAGCTGCCAGAAACAAAATATTCTGGTGAGCGCCTATTGTTTGTTTCTTCAAGTACGTTATTGATTAGTCGCCACATGTATGCTACAATGTAGCGCCGTCCTGTCCACTTCATTTCCCTCATTGGTGCTGTTTTTATAAGACTAATTATTTCGTTATTGGTGCTTGTATGCAGAAATGCATTGAGGTGCAGCTTAACAGCAGCCATGATAAACTTGGTGCGTTATGATGAAACTTTCCACAGTACAACAGCTTCTCTCGTCACTTTTATAGGCTTGGCACAAACTGCTACTGACTGAGCCGTTCACTTGTCTGTTTATTATTAAGTTTCACAGCTCGTTAAGTTTCACAGCTAGCGATGTGCTTTTGAAAACCCGTGATTCAAGTCCCTGACTAGGATCTGTGATGAATTTTGTTTACAAATATTTTGTGCACAAAGTTATTTATTTAAGGTAAATTCTCCATGTCTTACATCGAAGCATTTCTCCACTGTAGTGTTAATGTTTATTGTTATCTATTATAGTTGCCCGTGGTTGTTGCAATTTCGCATTGAAAAACATTTCATTGCCTCGCCATATAAAGTTCTATTGGTTGTAACTTCATACTACACGATGCGGTTACAGCGTGCAAGCTCACTCCACAGTTCGAGCTTGAACTAGGGATGCAGTGGGCGGTCACTTCTACAGACTGATTTCACAACTTCTGATGGATATGAATCAACGGCTCGTAAAGCGACGTTACTATCCTGTGTTGAAGGTTGTCTTCTAATGATAAGGATGATGACGGATGTGTCGTATATATGGACTACGCCCATAACACTTACAGAGCTGGGCCCATACTTTCAACTAAAGTTAACAGATCGTAAGTTCGTCAGCCAATCATTGACGGCCTTTCAATCAGAATCCACTAATCATAGGTAAGAAAATAGAGCGTAAGTAGTAAAGTACTTACGTTCACTTGACGAATTTTGAAAGTATGGCCCCTGAACTTGACGATCAAACGTGGTGCTCACTTACGGAGCCTCGTCAATAGTGTGATCGAAATATTGAAAGTCGTAACAATTTGAGCTTTTTACGCATTGTATTTATTTTTTAGGGTGTTGAAATATTTTTTGGTTATTTCTTTGCTTTAAGTTTGACTACACTAACAATATGTTGGGTTATAGCCTCTTCCAAACTTGCATTGATTCTAAAGAGGTGCTAGATGTTTTTTGTTATACTGACATTTAAATATAATTTTATGCTAGAATTACGTTCTATTTTGTTCTTAGATTGAAATGTCCAAGGTTCTCTTTTCTGAGTTGCTCTCGACTTTTCTCATCGAGGATCAGAAAAGTGTTTTGATGCAAAATATTTTTCATTCGTCTCGAAGGTTACAGTTTACTCACTATGTAGAAGAAAAATTAACAGTTATTTCGGAGA
Organism: Hyalella azteca; assembly: GCF_000764305.2. Lineage (NCBI taxonomy): Eukaryota > Metazoa > Arthropoda > Malacostraca > Amphipoda > Hyalellidae > Hyalella > Hyalella azteca. Next base: position 426,525 of record NW_025931198.1, read on the forward strand.
AATTTGCAAGCAGCGTAATTTAAAAAATTTATAACGCCTGATGCAGGCACTGAATCGTTAAATTTTCATTTGGTATGCGTATGTCATTTATTGAAACAAATAAAATGTAAATAACTTGGTGCTGGCATTCCGAAAATACGAACAGCATCTCAGCGTAGTAGTTCTATTTGTTATCAAGTTTCCGTCCTTTATGCTGACGCCCTATCGGATTACTTTGGTGCTGATAATTTTTATTTATAAGTAGTGATTGTAAGCTTTCATTATTTAAGTAGCTAGTTTGTAGAATTGCAGCGGCGGAACAAGATTCCAGGACAATCGGCATCAGGTTGATTCTGTCCACGGCTTAGAAATGATCGGATCAAGTCTTTGATCCGAATTTGCCGCGAAAAGGATTTCAAATGCTGGTCAATAACGAACGACCGAACTGGGCGAGGTAAGCCAGTGGTTACAGTTCTGAGTACTAAGATTGGAGCAGTGAGTTGTGTGTACGATCACAGCTATCCGTGACAGTGCTGGTCGAACTCGGAACGGTGGCCGGGCGGTTGAGCGCAGGGAAATATACCAGTGAGTTGTAAGTTCAAGACGTGCAATAAGCTGTGAAAATTCTACGATGTTCAGAATCGGCTACAGGTTCGAAGGCCTAATCAACGCTGACGCCGCAAAAAGTAACGCGATCATTACGCGGAAACCTCATAGTAAGGGTACGAACAGAATGAAAGCAGGTTTGCCCACGCGGGCAACCTGCTCGTACATGCCACAAGAATGAACATAGGATAATAATGTAAGTGTTCACAGTGAAAACCTGTACGAATAGGCTTCTGTATTCTATGGTTTCAGGCGCCAGCCTGAGCAGGTAACCAGCACGCTTGCAACCTGCTTTCACTGTGTGCGTACCCTAACGAAAGATAAAGCTCGAGCGTTCTTGTGACTTTCGTGCAAAACCGTCTGCAGAGCAAAACCCTTGGTTATAATTAATTTGGTAATGTATTGTTTAAATAATCACTGTTCATCGACTATCACCGGCCACTTAGCATCAACTTCCAGCATGTCTAACAGAGATAACTATTGCAATAAGGAGTAAGATACTTGCTGGCATATTGAACCTGTTGACGCAACCGAATTTTCATCATTTATGACATTAATAAAAATAAAGAAAATTGTGCGTTTTTTCCATGTAATTTAACACTTCAAACTTATGATTAAGTTCCCCTCGGTAGATTGACCAATGGTAATCACGTATCGCTCACCAAAAATCATAATTGCAGAGATCTAAGCAGTTCAATTTCTGAAAGATGATTACACGATGGTGGTGAAATGAATCTTAGAAAATATAATTCACAGAACCATCATTTAAACGGCGGGACCAATCATTTTTCAAACTTGCCATATTCTACGCTCTCGGACGTTTTAAGAAGGTTAAAGAAATTATGAAAGTGAAACAAAGAAATTATAAATTATAGAAGTACAGATATCTTATCGTCTTCGGACGTTTTAAAGGTTAAAGAAATTATGAACATGAAGCAAAGAAATTATAAATTATAGAAGTAAAGATATCATCTCAAATGCGTCGCTTGTTGTACTATAAATCCGTGAGTAAAGTTTTCAGCTCATGAGCAACAAATCAAACTAAGATTCAAATAAAATCGATGCTGAACCGGTCTGAAATACGTGCGATATAGTAGACGCGACTGGCAAGTCGAGCTCGCTTCAATAGGTGAACAATAACAAGCTCAACTTTGCAAACATTTCCATCTACAATGACAAAATAACGCTAAAATTAAGCTACGAAAACAAACAACTGCATGATCATCTTCGTTACACCCGATAATAAAATTTTAGAAAAATTACTCCTCAACGAACGAAGAAAATTTCATCCTTTCCAACTAATTTTCATCCGCAACTTATACTTGTAGCATTGGTCTCGGCGCTATACAGGCAACTCGAGAACGACAGAGATACAAAAAAGAGCCTGAGCCACGTCAAGATATACACTCAACTACTTCAGTAGCGCAACAAGTGAAACTATCATACGAATGCTTTATATAAACCATTCTATAATTATAGCTACAAAGAAATAATAAACAAGAGCAATGAGCTGGAAATTTAGTACAAATAACTACCTTCCGAAGCAAATAAACAATACAATTTGTATAGGACCATTAACTCGTATCACAATAGGCGATGTCTCAGACCAGATGTTTGACAACCCGAGTGAGCTTTGCCTCTAAATAGGAAATCAGATAAACGCGTTCCTATTCTATGTCAGATAATGTATCAGACGCAACAAAAATTCATAATCCGAATGATTCATACGTATACCAAGCTTTACGGAACTCAACTTTGGTAAAATGAAAACAAATAACAAAAATCATAACTTAAGGGTTAAGCACGCAGGACTGAAATAATTTTTAGATTTCAGTCGACACACGTTTACAAACTAAGTTTCAAGGCAAAAGTTTATCACTGTTTCCAATTTCTATTCCTGACACCATTTATTTGGTTTGACTCATTACCCACGTATTTATTATCAGGGTTCGACTGACCGCAGTAGAACTGTTCAATGTAAGTTTGATCGATGAGATCATTACCATCAGGGACCCAAAGCACTTGATGTTGCGGAGGAGCAGAAGCATCAGTCCTGCCCTCATGCTTATACGCTTGACTCCCAGGCTCTTCCACTTGCAATGTAGTAACGCGTGAACAGTAACAGCGAGGTGATCCCAGGCAGCCATGCTTGCGCAGTTCTTCTTCTTTGCTGTTGACCACAGCCTTGAGTAGCTGCTCGAACTGAGCGTTACTCATCCATTTCTTGACGAGATACAACACGTGCACGTCTCCCATAGAACAGACTCTGACAGCCTTCACCATGATAGCTGCGGACTTCCTGTTGATAAGACGACCTGTGACGACACAAGTGAACTTACCGAAGAACGGCACCATACCAATACTGAGCCATATAACCATGGCAAAGCTCCACAGCCAGTGCAGGGCAAGCACTAACCATGTAATGATAAAAATCTTCTCGTAGAGCTCCATGTGGGTTAAATGACAGCCAAAGTTGATCACATATCCATCAACTATTTTGTGAGCCGCACTGATCTGGCACTCGGCAAAGGGTGGGAAGATAGTGGATAGCTTATCAGTGAAGTTCGCGGGGTTGCGCTCGAGGCCATGGAGCACATTGGGCACAAGCGACACGAATTCGCCCTGCAAATAGAGTTGAGTCAAGAGCGACACTTTCTTAGAGGCAGCAGCAGATGATCAATTTTCGATAGCAACTATTTCTTATTAGCAACAAGTTAACCAAGAGCAAGAACATGGAATCAGTTTTGAGTATGGGAATATATTGTTTACCTGTAGGACGAATTGGAAAACAAGGACAGCCACAAGGTCGACGAGGTTAGCGAAGACATGGCACAAAATCCAGCGAACGTAATGGCTTGATACCGACTGTCCAGTCCGCAGAAACTGAACCACTAGGTTGTTGGTCCCCTCCCATTTTTCAGTCAAATAACTGAAATGTACAAAATTAGGATAATTACAAATTATTAAATATCCTTTCACGCCATTTAATAGCACGAATAAAAGAAGTTAGTCTATGAAATTGTATAGTTGCACTCAATGCCTGTGTAGTAAGTGGCAATGACGTAGAAGAACTAGATACCTACGAAAACTAAGAGCGAGACAGAAAGATACCAGCAAATTATAAACGAAAATGCGAAACTTCTTAATTCTTCATCTGTGAGAAAATCAAATGGCGGTTATTTTAATGGATTATTTTGCAGCCTATTAACTCAAGTGCCTAAAGTGACGTATTATTAAAACTGAATGAAATGTAAAAAATTTTTTCAAGAAGGAATACATTTTTCCCACAATTCAGTATCATTTCCTTCATAAAAAATCAAGAGGGGCGCTAACTCCGATACTCTCAACGACTCTTAAGTCTTCAGTGAGTTACTAACGACATTAGCAGACCTCATAGAGCAGCATCAGGTTGTAACCAATTATCCAAGCAGCATCAGGTTGTAACCAATTACCCAAGCAGCATCAGGTTGTAACCAATTACCCAAGCAGTATCAGGTTGTAACCAATTACCCAAGCAGCATCAGGTTGTAATCAATTACCCAAGCAGCATCAGGTTGTAACCAATTACCCAAGCAGCATCAGGTTGTAACCAATTACCCAAGCAGCATCAGGTTGTAACCAATTACCCAAGCAGCATCAAGTTGCTCGAGTATAGCATCAGGTCAAATCAATGCTTCTACTGGAGGCAGGAACTTCACAAATGAAACACGCTACCAGTGCTGAGTTGCCAGCGGTCCAATGAAGATGTATTGTTGCAGATAAATATTAGTAATTTTCTTGCCAGCCAACCAATATCAGTCAGGTCCTTCGCCGTCCTTGTCGGGTAATTGTCATAGAACCACGTGAAAGACTTATTTTTGGTAACAAAATGCTCGAAATTGTACGATGAGAAAACTTTTCATTTCGGCAGTGGAATTCGGCAGTGAAAGAGGGAAGGGGTAAAGCACCAAACAGAACACCGACAAAATTATCCAATTCCAACACACAGGTTCAGGTAATACAGATTGTATTATAGATATAACCAAGACACGGAAAGTTATTAATAAAAGGTTGATTGATCATGTTACGCGGTTATCTGAAAAGCATAAATAGCATTGAACTCATTGTTACCAACGCTGGAGAGCACGACTCACTTGCACCGCTCATTCCAGACATCCTTGTAGAGCGCGGCCAGTCGTGTGTCCTCCCACTTCTTGACCAGTCCTGCCCTCAATGTGTAGAACAGCGCCGCCACCAGCAGGAAGCTGTAGGGCACCCAGCGGTAGAAGAGCAGATATCGCCGATGCTTATTTTCCACCTGCAAATAAAACTATGAGTTATATGCCTGCAATATTATTCGTAATAGTTCTATATTTCTACCATGTACACATATAGTAGCTTAGCTTATATATTATTTTTACTTGTAGGTAGCAATATTATTTAAAGGTAATACTTTTACATTTCAATCATGTTCACATATAGTAGCTTCACTAGGTATGTTCTCACTTTTAGGTTAACAGTAACATATTTCTGTCCTGCATTGTTCTTCTCAGCTGGATAGCAAATTTGAAGGATATTAGCAAGGTTAGCTTATCAACCTATAATTAAAATAATAACAAAAGTCGGTTCTCTGCATCACTTATCTAGGTTACGTATAATGCTTACAGATATTGTTTATGAAATAAGATAGCAATCATTAGTTTCTGGGATATCAAGCTAAGGCTTATGCAGTACCTAGATTTCCAGATATTACATGCTATTAACGCCTTGTGTGACCTATTTATTTCATTGAGATATCAAATGCCTTTATGGTCTGTAATGGTTTCTGCTCTGTACCAAGCTGATTGACAGGAATAGTTTGGTTTAGTCATCTTGGTGTCTACCAGTGGAAATGTCAACTACTGCTGAAGAACAAACATCAATACAAAGGAACCTGTTATCTTTTCTTCCTCACAAATCACCAATGAGCAGCTCGTTCCAAGATTCTTTGACAGAAAAACATTCTCTAGCTCCACTGAACCTCAGCAGGATAGTAGAGGATGTGGTACTCAATTTGATCGACTTGGGGCAAGCAGGCTAAGATAGAACTTCCTTTATTATTGAAAAGTGAGCAGCATTCTAAGCATCCAGGAATTCATAAGAAGTCCACTGAGTCCATAAACAAGACTAAATAATGAATTGAATACTCCCTAATAATTCTGACATTGGTTGTTTAATTTTTTTAATACATAAGCACTTATACAGGGTGCATAGTGGTATTTAGAAAAAAAAATTCCATGACCTTTCCATGACTCTCCATGGCCATCAATATAATTTTCCAAGACTCGTATACGACAGGATTAGCATGACAAAGACTAAACGTGCATATTCTATCATCTCCTACAGTTGATGAATAGCAAACGTGTAAAACTGTAAATGCATAGAGCAGGCAGACACAGAGGAACAAAAATGACACACATCTGAAAATCAAGTACACACTGGTGTACTTGATTTGACTGGTGTCATTCAATTGTCAGATCACAGTTCAAATATTGAGTAATACACACAAGATTGTACATGATAATGTCAATACAGTTCCCAACACTCCAACACCACTACCCTAACATTCAACTGGCAGCTATTTCAACTTTTTCTTTAATGTTCAGTTCAAGAGTGTCTAGCTTTGTTTTCAAAGATCGCCTCATTGCGTTGAACTTTGCGATAATTCTGAAATGCCCTTTCTCTCCATTGCTTCTGCATATTCATCTGCTGCTTGCTCAAGCGCCTTAATGCCCTCCTCTGTACGCCTTTTCTTCTTCTTCAGTTCATCTAGCTCATCCAACAAATCCTTTCTCTTCTGGGTTTTCTGGGCCTTCGCATTCTGCTTTTTCTCTTCTGCCAAATAAGTATTAAAGGCTGTTTTGGCACTGCCAGCTGCAAGCAGCATCTTTCGTGTTGTTTGTCATGATTTCATTGTTGAAAAAAAACCCTATTTCAACCGTGGCTTGGACATGAGACAGGAGCACGAACATCTGCACTACATTCCAGAGCTTCTTGTAGGTGCTCTTTGACAGAATGGCATGCTAAAAAATGTCCAGTTGATTAGAAGTTGAAAATGCTTGAAACTGTGCGTTCAGTTCACTGCAATGTTGTGATTCATCTCTAAAGTTGCACATCTCATCGCACAACGCCATCCACATCTGTATTAGGGAATCTCTTGGCATCAACAAGCATAGTCAGACAGTTCTTCAAATGAGTCTTTTTGGCTTCCTCACAGTCCTTCTTGATGAAGACTTCTGGCACCAGCCATTTCAGGTTCCTACCAGGGCAGTACCTGATAGGGCTCTTGTCCAGTGGCTTTTGTACTACAGCCTGCATGAAGTCCTGCGCTTGTGTATTGAAAGTGAGAACTTGCAGTGCACTTGCCTTCTTGTCTGCAAGCTGTTTTTTTTATCGCTGTCCTGGCTATATAACCAACATCAAACATTGAGGGAAATCAAAACTCCTTTTGTTCCATGATTTTCCATGACCTGAAATGAAATCCAATGACTTTCCAGGCCTGGAAAATGAAAAATCAAATTCCATGACTTACCAGGTTTTCCATGACCGCTACGCACCCTGCTTATAAATAGGATACAAGATTCACAGGCAACCCATCTATTATACATACATATTTACATGATAAGGCTGGCTTATTCTTGATATCAATGCACTGAGTGCTTTACAAAAAATAGTAAAGAATCACTTACAAGTTAGATGTTCAACCAAGTTCAAGCACCATCAAAAGGTTAAATTTCATCATGGTACTGTAATTCCCATGTGTTGGACGGTTTGGACCAACAACATGCCAAAACCTCTAGTCAAAATTGTACAAAATTAGTTCAAGATGCATTAACCAAGACTGATAAAATTTGAAATGACAACATTGTAGTGAATTAAAGGGAACATTTGGGTGAAAAACAAATTTATTCATAAATTCAGGAATATATCTTAAACTTTGTACACACATTTATACATACATATAAAGCACTAACTAGCATATATGGTTTGTATAATTTTTGTGAGAAAAAGTAAGAAAACATGAAATGTGAAAAAACGTAAAAGGAGGATTGTGTAAAAAAATGCATTAGATGCACAATACAAGTCAACTCTAGGGCTGCTTTTTTGCTTTATTTATTAATTTTTAGAAGAGGATATTCATTTTTCCCCTACCCACTCAAGAATTTAAATGTTTTATCTATAATATTAAAAAAAATAAATAAATGAAAACATTAGATTTTGCTCAATATTGCAACTTCTGAGTTGACTTCATACGCAGAAAATTTCTACTGATCAGGAGCCAGTAACAAACCAGTTCAAAAAGGGAAAATGTTGAAGGAAAAAAATTGGATTAATAAAAGCCACTGATTTTTCACTGAAGCCACTGCAGCTTGGCCACTGAAATCAGTGGCTTCAGTGAAAAGCCACTGAAGCTTGTCACTGATTTCCCAGTCTCCCATTGTCTATTTACTCATAATAAATTAGTAGTAGATGGTAGAATAAACATGTTCAAACACATATGATTAATGGCCACTGAGCTCATTGATTTAGATTTTCAGGGTCAAATTACTCTTCAGATGATGTTGGTTGATTGAAAAGCAGGTTTGAGGAAGTATTTTTAATTTATTAGTTACGTTTTTTATGTAACAACATTCATTTTCGTGTTCTGAAAATGCATTTATTATGGGATAGACAGCTGGAGTCCAATAGGTAGAAATGAAGGCTTCAGCTATCATCGTTCAGATAATGTAAGGCCACTGCATGATGACGGTGCTGTTGGGTTCCTCCAGCACAGTGCAAGTGCGTCTCGCTAAGTTTGACGCTATCGAGAGTGTCACCGAGCCTGTTGCTCAATAAACGTACTTGTTACTCCAATTACTCTAATATAGTCCAAATAATGATGAAGACTATAACCTTCTTTGAGGAAAAATTTATAGACAGCACCCGACTCTTGGAGAACTCCTACTTTTTCGAAGGACTGTTGCTGGGTATAGTTTAGGTTTGACCATGTTATTTGGGGTGTCACAGAGCCTGTTGAATTCATTGTAAATCTTGAGATGAAGTTGCTTGATTGCAATACATTGAGACCTGGTCTGATAGCAAGCTTGTCTCAAGTGGCAAGATTAACAGCTGCTCAATGTTGCAGTAGTTACTCCATTTACTCCAATGTAGTCCAAATGATGATGTCTACAATCTTCTTTGAAGCAAAATTTATAGACTACATATGCCTCTTGGTGAACTTCTGCTTTTATGCAGGGGCTATGGCTATGTATAGTTTGGACTTTAAGATATGACATTGTCAAGGGCTACATATAGCCTGTTGAATTCATCATGGATCTTGAAATGATGTTGCTTGATTGTAATACTTTAAACCCTGGTCTGGTTGCAAATTTCTATGTTCTATTTTTCATACTTGTATATTGTACTTATTTGCATCAAAATTAAATAATACAATGCCTCCTATGACTTGAAAATGAATGTTGTGGCATTCAAAATGTTGTTAAACAATTAGAATCATTCTTTAAACCTGCCTTTTGATCAACCAATGCCATCTGATGAATAGTTTGACCATGAAAATCTAAATCAATCAATTCACTGGTAATTGATCACATGTGTTTACTCATAATAAAGGTACTATAATAAGGGTACAATCATGCACCACATAATGCATTATGGTCCAGTTTCGGGAAAATAATTAATCTAATTTCTAAAATGTTATCAGAATAGCCAGGCAATAGCAATTAATAGCATTACCTTACCTCAATATATGGATATGATAGGCACACATTGCTGGAATGTCCTTTAGGTATATATGGCTTATCAGGTCTTTGAAGCTCGTAGCACACTATTTTTTCATTCACAAACCAGTTCAACCTGCATAGAAAAAACGTATAATTAGCAAAAAAATTTACATATTTTCCAGACAATCAGGAAACAATGCTGGGAACAATTTGAGTTTCCTATCATGAAAATCTCATCACACATCAATAACAGGAAGAGAAGCATAAATTTCAAAATCATCATCTAATAGGTAAGAAGTAGGAACCAATAAATTGAAGTCTACCTACTTACAACACAATAGAGAAGCAGATGCAGACATGTTATGCTCATTCTACTCACATCAAAGTGAAGTGACATGCAGATCTGTGCTACTCAAAAAGAAATGACTGCCAATAATTGCTGCACTTGTGCAACAAATGAATGACACAGTAATTACTATGGGCATATTGTGATTGAGTGGCAGACACAGTAGTTACCAGGTACATGCATCACCAAGAAACAACTGACATGGTATATAACCACTGAACTTGCATCACAACAAAATAGCAGATGCATTATATCACTGTACTCATGTCAACATGAAGTAGCAGATGCCTTATAATCACTGTACTCACATCACAATGAAGTAGCAGATGCAGAAGAAGAACACCAGGAACCTGTAATGGAACTGCAGGCACAGGGACTCGAGAGTGTAGCCAGGGCCGTTGCTGTGCTTCAGCAGCCCAATGCTGTAGCACAGATGCTTCATGTGCCATGAAAATGCATCCCCTTTCAGGTCACCTCCACCCTTGTTGTTGTTATTATTATTGTTGTTTCCATTTGGCTGATTATTGCCCTTGTTATTACCACCCTTGTTATTATTGTTAGGGTTCTTGCCAAACTGAGAATTCTCAGCAGGAGCTCTACAAGAAGACGATTCAAAGATGGCATGAATAAATAAGCAGTGAGATCAATTTACTGGCATTAAGATTTGCATGAGCCAGTATAACCAAAATGCTCTTGAATTTCAAATGCAGTCATACAGAATTCATTATTGATGTTATTGTTGTTGATGAACAAATATAAGATGAGTTGAATAGGATCATAAATTAAATGCCTTTGGAAAACATTGAATTGTCCTCAAGAAAAACACCAAAGTTGCTTCTCAGAACTTTTGGAAGAGTAAACTTAGCACTTTGAAACTTTCATGAAAATAAGAGCCTTTCACTACTGTTTGTATTAAAAATTTCTAGGCTTGCATTGCCACTTGTTACCTAATTAAATCAAAATCTCTTCCAAAACCACCCCATTGGGTTACAAAAAAAAAAAAATAATAAATTTAAAAATGTTCACTGAGCACATTATGAAATCAAAACTTGTATTACCAATACGTATATTGGGATCCATATTATTTTTCACTTAACAGTGTGTTAGCAAAGTTCGTTAAATTATATACACATACGTACGATTTTTTTCAGGAGCCAAATAAATGTATTGCAGTACTTCATAAAAGAAACCTCTACAATTTGATTTGCTAAAAAATCACTAATTATGTAATGATATTACAAATAAATCCTCTAACTGTTCTATAGTCATGTAAAACACATCATAATTTGAAATAAAAAAGGTGACCACCAATCACCATATATCTTCTTCATACCAAAGTCCATTTGGTGTCATTCATATACAAGTTTGTCTACATTTTTGTGACACTCCTGTCAAATCTATCACAATATTACTGAATAATGAAAATTCATAATATCACACATAAATTATCTTACATTGGCCCTATATAAATGGTGTGTTTAATATTATTGACAACAATAATATTAATGTAATTCACACACACACACATTATATTTAAAAGTAGACAAAATATTTTTTGTTCTAAAAATTATTTAGTTTTCAATGATATTCACAGACTATGTATCTATCTATTTACTAAATATATATTGTAACTATATTTTTGATGTTAAATTTTCACATTGACCATCTCATAAGTTCATTAAATGAGTTTGACAATGATTCAAACTTTAAGGCTTTTATTAATCCAATTTTTTCAAGGTTTTCTTACAATTTTGCAAAATTTAGCTTTCCAGTCAAAAAAGTTTGCCAGCAATCTCTAGCAGTCCAAGCCTGAAAATTAGGAAGCATGTGGCAAAGTAGAAAAATTTGCACATTTTGGTACAAAGCGCTAAGTCTATTTCTTAAAATTCCTAGAAAAAGACCAAAGTATTTTCCAGGTGACATAAAAAAAAATATATAAATAAGTTTTAAAACTAATGCCCAACTGTCCAAGTAACTTGATCCTAGTTCAGCCACCTGCTATTCAGCTTCTTGTTTCGACTGGTTTTATAATGCATTCCATGTATATTCAATTTTAGGGTTGCATATGTGACATTGAAAGGCTTTCATTACAATGTGATTTCTAGTCCACACAAAATTGATGTTTAAGAAATCCAAGATCAATCTTGGTAACTGACTTCAATTTAAAATATTGCCCAATTTTAGTTGCATAACTTTAAGGAGGTCTAGTTTCAGGTCCTCCAATTTCAAAAAAGTTACAATATCAATATGGCCTATAAGCCCTATATTATGGATCCCCCTAATCCCATACCAGTTCAAATAAAATACTTGAAACAAACTTTAAAAAAAAACATGTTTTTCTTGTGGACTAAGAAGTAGAAAATAAATTATGGCTCGCCCCAAGAAACGCGTGTCAGGCAGATTTATAATTATGTAAAGCGAAAAGCACACAACACACGAATTTTGGAAATTTGATGGTGAACGTACAGCCCAACCCACCTTTTTTGGGGAGAGCCATAATTTATTTTCTACTTCTTAGTCCACAAGAAAAATGTGATTTTTTAAAAAGTTTCTAACTTTTTATTGAGTATTTTATTTTCTCCTTTTTAGTCCGTTGCTACACATGAAAACGTTTGTAAAAAGTTTTTATATTATATATAAAAAATATATATATTTATATTATATATATAAAAATATATTTTAGATTTTCTACTATATCTAATGAATTAAGTATGACTTGACGTACGTATCGATGAATGATACGCAGCGACACGCAGCGTCAGCGCCTGCTCGTCTATAACGTCAGCACCCGCACGTCATACTATATATATACTATATATATATATACTATATATATATATATATACTTTACTCAATTAAGCTAATTTAGGTCTCAATTGCTAGTTTTTATGATTGCATTTGAAAATGTTAGGCAAAAATAGCCTGCATGCAGAATTTCAGATCACTAGAGCAATCAGAAGTGGGCTAATTTTTGTAGTCAATTTCAACAACAAGCAAATCCACAAACAAACAAACACGAAGCTAAGTTAAGAAAAACGTGTTAAAAATTGAACATGCTGTCAAGTCAACAAGTGTCAATCAGGTGACCAGGTATATATACATTGTCACTAAACAAGCTCACAATCAATATTAAGCCCTATATCCTTTTCTTTTAAAGTAATATAATTAACCTATAAATAGGTAATTAAAGGCATTTTGTCTAATCTGAAATTATATTTCATGTTGAATTTTAATTATGATATATTTTGATGAATGAAAATTCAAATTATTAAATGAAACTTCAATTTTATTCAATCAAAACTAAGAATGTTGCATGGAGAATCAAATTTCAATTTCACTTTCAAAAGAATTTTCTCAAAAAAATTTTGTTTTTATAGCAAAATGGAAGACAATCACTAATAAATAGGATTAGCTATAGGAACAATACAAGGGTTGTCCATTTTTTTTTGAAAGATCGTACTTGAATTTCTGTATAAAAATTCATGGAACAAAAAAAATTTATTATAATAATTCAAAAGGTGGTGGTGATGGTATAATACAAACTTTAGGCACATAAACTTACTTCTTGTTGCATAGATTGCCAAATAATAGTAACTTGTTCCAAGAGGCTGGTCTAAAAGATTGAGCTGGATTTTTTTGCTCATGCTTTCCACCCAAGATGCATTCATTTTCTAGTTTCAAAACTTGCTCTCGATTGTAGAATGAATCGCAATCGGTGTTCAATTGCGAATCTCGATTGCCTAAATCAACTCCAACTTCAGTCTTGATAGAGTTAGTGAACTTGTTACTGTCGTTGTGAAAATTGCCCCTTCCTCCTCTCCCGCGACCTCTGTTCTTTCTGTTTTTCCCTCGTTTGTTGCTGCCTCGGAAGATGGATTGATTATTTCCCTCGAAATTTGTAGCGTCATCATTTCTTTCATTGGAGTCACAGAAATCTGCTTGAGAATTACTATCATCTTGCTCACCATCTGCAACGCTGGCATTGTCACAACTACCGTTGTAAATTGGATCCTCATTGCCATCAGCACCACCTTCAATTTCATCACTAACCCTGTCAATGCCATCATCAAGCTGGTCTTCACCTCCAGATTCGCAGTTTTCGTCACTTTGATACATCATAAACAAATGTCAAAAAGATACCAGTAATTGAGGACACACAATTAACATCCTTTTATACCAACACAACAACCACTAACATCTATTTGATAGTTCGAAACATGCAGCAGTTCACAACTTCACAGCAGCTTCCGAAACGTTTCAAGGTAGCTACGTGCTCTGCTGGTCCTAAACTAAAAGTGCCGCCTGTGGCCGGTGCCGGTCGCTGTGCGAATCAGACTGTTGCCACTTTTATTAACTGAAATAAAGTTTTTGACAAATGAATAATCAGGAAGCGTCTCCTTTCGATTGAGAGTTAAGTTCCTAAGTAATATTTTTCCTGTCAACATATTCCAATGAGTAATAACCTCCTAAATAAATAAAACAATGCTCATCTGATTCGCCATTTTCAAACTACACAAATACAAACTGCGTGCGTTAGCAGAATTGCTGCGTAGTTCTGAATTAATTGCATGTAAAAATCACGCAATATATTGCGCAATCCGTCAATATCGCTCCTAAACGCTAAATCATAACATAACATAGTGATGTCGGCGCTGAAGTGTAGGCCTGATGTGGCCTGTCGCCGATTGTTTTCCTTTTCGTGCCTTGTTCATAGATCTAAACTCGTGTCATTTGACCGGATCTTTTCATGACTGGCGATAGTTTGAAGCAGCTACTAGACTTCCACCGGGTTCGATAAGGAGCTAGGCATTTCAAATCTGAACATATATTTTTCCATAGCTTTATCTAGTCTGTTCTTGAACGCGTTCATACCTGGAGCGCCAACGATGTCATCGGGGAGGCTGTTCCACATGTCGGTGATTCGAAGCGAGAAGAAATTTTGTCGCGTGGAGAATTTGCAGCGTATTGCACGAGCCAAAATATTGTGCAGTTATATTGAGCATATAGATTTTAGGATTGATTAGTCTTTTCATTTTTTTATTTATATAGAAATTTGTCATTTGATTTTGTAGATTAAAATCCGACAGAAATATTGTTTTAAATCAAAAACTATATTTTGTATGCAAGGTCTTGAAAAGTCTTAACGATTATTTTTATTTTCTTTTCTCGGCCCCATTTAGACCCTTATAAAATTATTGCCCTTTTGAGTCTGTCTTTGACATCTAGGAGGTAGATATGAACCACGTTGCCGACCCCTGTCCTATGTAGAGACTTGATGTTACTGCTTCCATTAGAGCTTGTTTTTAAAATGATGTAGTTATTTATTTCAGGTATATTTTGCTTTCGCTTATGATGTTAACTAGCTTTACATAGGCATGCATTCAATAGGAACTTTCCGTCGTGATTCTTCGACGTCTTCTGTCATATTGTGCTTTACTTTTTAAAAAAAATGTATAAAAAATTTTTAAAGACCACGTTTTTCATGTGGACTCAAAAGTAGAAAATAATTTTTCGGCAGCTACTGATCTCTGTTTGAATACGCCTGGAAACGTGCAACAAATTATTGATTATTGTATTGTTATCGGGAGCTGAGCTTCCCTAAAAGTTTCAGAGCGCTAGCTAATGGGAAAGTTGGTGAAATATCGATTGCAAGATTTGATCATCACAGACACGAAAGTGAGCTAAGAAAAACGTGGTAATAACGAAAAATTAACGTTAAATTTATGTCCATTTTCCCATAGTAGATGAGTTTTTCTTACCGTATGATATACATCATACAAGCCTATCAAAATATAGAACAAAGCTGACGATAAAGTGGCGTTCTACCTACACCTACCTACACCTACTTATCCTTGCTCAACAAATTCCCTATCTTAAGCATGGAAACAATTTTCGTGGCTTCGTCCCTCCTCCTGGGTGATTAATAGGGTTTAGTGAGCATTTTTATGTTTAAAACTTATAGTTTAGAGGTCAGAGATTTATTACTAGAATTAAATAATGTCGAAAGTAATTCGATTTTTTTTACAACACTTCTCTTTAACTTTTATCAACGTTAAATTTATGACATTAGTTAAAGTTGTTCAAACAGCTGGTGATACATTGCTCCACGGTGACGACTTCCGTTTGTTTTGCATGTAATCAGGATTGGGGCTAAGGGCTTCATTTTCTGAACCTGCTGATTACGCATCGCCGTGTAACATGTGGTGCACAGCTCTTGAAAAGTTATCTGAAATATATATAAACAATTTCTCACAAAATCTATTACCTAAGCACAGTGTACAGGTTGGCCTTGCGCGGCAGCCTACATGCTAATCGTAATAGCGGGAGGACGTTCGGTCGATAGCACAAAGATAATCCCAGAGAATGCAACTTTTTGATGGGTAACAAAATAAGTCATATATGTAGATACTTCTCTTTGCCAAGGCAGTCTTTGAGATGGACGGACGATCTGATAGTTCATTGCTAATCGGCAAACCACATATTGATATTATTATATTATTTAATTTAGCTTGACTTGATTAACAAAAATGGTTGCTAGGAGCAAATGTTTAAAATGTTTGATGTGTTTCAGGAAACGCATCTAATATTCTATAACAATTTTCGTTCGTCACCACCACCATCATTCCCATTCATTGGCTTGTTTATAAGTCCGATTCTGAACGGTGTTAAATATGAGCCTGAAGCGGTTTAATGAAGAAAAATTATTCGAATTTGACGAATACCTTGATGATGTGAAATCCGGCATGAATCCTGCTAATCAATATCTACTGTAGAGAAACGTTCGTTAAATATCCATTAGAATTTTTTGACAATTATAATTACTGTACGGGATTTTTTCCAAGTGTGTATAAATATTTGATGTCAATTTCTCCACATCTGGAGTGCAACAAATCAATTCGGCTACGATTTGAAAGAGTATCGCACTACTGTGCCCATTTCACCCACATCTTTATGAATTTTGTCTCCATCTAATTTATTTCACTATCCACTTGGTGTGAACGAATCCGTCTAGACTCTAGTCGAACCACTTGCATTGCATGTGCATTCGTGTATCGTGATAACTCAGTTACTCCTTGACAATTTTTATGAAGTAAATTCTTAATGAAGTGTTCAGTATTTGTGTTCATACATCCGAATAATAGCAGCTTGCACTAGTTAGGCTAGTTGTTGATAAATATCTATATTTTTTAATGCTTACTACGAGATTGCAACTGATTGCATCTCGCAGCAGCTTATCTATGAAGGTTTAAAAAGAGCTGTGAGTTTTTATCAAACTATCCATTCAGAAAAAAAAGAGTTATGAAGGAATAATATACGTTTAAAAATTACTTTTTAAAGACAACACTTCTAATGAATCCAGTGTTTCCAATGTCACAGATGTACAATGAATTTCTAATTGTATTTTCGGATATTAATTAAGAAAATTAATTTTTCAATTTTTTAATATATAAAATTTTTTATAAAACACTTCTAGCTCTACAGTCTACAACAACACTTCTAGCTCAATTACCGTCTCCATGTAAATAAAGTACTAATAAATTTACTCTTTAACTAATGTCGAAAGTAATTCGATTTTTAGTACTTTATTTACATGGAGTCGGTAATTGAGCTTGTAAAAGGGAACAATGAAATTTGTATGTATTTATCAGCCATTGTTGAAGGCACCTCGTCTTCTACGCTTTACCAGGAAATTTGTCACTAAAGCTAATATGGAAACTGGATCGCCTGAGGAGGAAGCCGTAGTCCGGAGCTTTACTTCCTGTTCGAAAAACTTAAATACTGTTTTTTTTTTCAAACATTAAACGAAACATTTCTATTGAAGCTGAGTTTTTTTAACTTGAAATGCATATATAGATCCTGAGCAAATTCGTCATTATTTCATCGAAAACATGTCAGAGACCAGCTCATTCATTAGTTCAAATTTTCAAAAAGACTAGTAGAGTGAAGTAGTACCATAACAGCGGCTAGTAGTACCATAACAGCGGCTACACTAAAGGTACCATACCAGCGGCGTGCTAACCGAACTGCAATCGGGGCAAGAAAGATGATGCGAACGACGCCTCCCCGTACAACGGACTGCAATGCACAAATGCAGCCACTGGGAGTGGGAGAAGGCTTCCTCAACGCTGCAGTTCCCGAATAGCTCCTTGGCCTGGAGAACAGCAGCAGGCAGTCGGCAAGCTGCCTTTTTCGTAGCGAAGCGAGTCGTCCGATCACTTCCAAGCCCCCGCGAGTAGCAGCCAAACCGAAGAGCACAGAAATTGAGGCGAGACGAATTCACGGCGACGTTTTACATGGGGTAGCGAAGTATCGTGGATACGCCCACCACTCAAAAGTTATTACAGCCAAAAATGTTTTATTCAGGATTCAATGCAACAAAATAAATGAGGAGCTATTACCATCGTTTGAAAAAATGCAGTCAGTCGTGCTTTGTAATGTTGAAACAGAAATAAAATGCATTGTGGAACATTTTGCGAAGATATCAGAGCAAAAATTAAACAGGTTAGCCCCTGACTTACAAAATTCGCGTGAAAACCAATGTTGAAGCATTGATATTTTTAGCGTTTCCATAACTTGAAACCCATAAACAATGCTATTCAAATTAATTGGATATATAATTGAGATATTTTATATTCCTCGACACTTATGCATACTTTTTTCACTCTTTTTCCAACATATCACTCTTTTTCTAACATTTTAGTTAGTAAATTTAATTTAAATGAGGACTTTTTTAATTATGGTTGTGAACGAATGAAAATCGTTCACGGTCTTTTTATACTTTTTTACTCATTTCAATTTATTTAGGCTTAGAGATAAATTATACATGAATGGATTTTTAGCGAAGCCGGTTGGATAACAAATTTGACTTCCGACCCTTTCAGGGAAGATTTGTCTCAAAGATAGGTGAAGAGAGCGATTCCTTTCAGGAGAGAGAGAGAGAGAGAGAGAGACAGTCCTGCTAGCCGATATCTGAGAAGTTGCAGCTGATCTCCCTAGCAATAGTTAACTGCCGATCTTGTTTTACTGCTTGTAGTCTCGCCGTGTGCCCTCTTACTGACTGAGCGGAATATTATTTGCCAATTTTGTGCCTCTTTTAACTGTAACTGTAGAGTGCCCATTTTAAAGTGCCTTATTTCTATTGGAATAAAAGTGTTTTGTACTATACAGTGATGAACTGGAAAGAGGTGTTTTGTTGTCAATCATTATATATAACTTTTTAATAAGTTCGTGGCCGACGACGCGCAACCTTGGGCGGTCATCGGTTGAAGCTGAGGTAGTGAACGTCCGGTCGCATGGTGAAGAATAATACAATTTGTAAGCATAATGACGTTGTGAACGTAATAACCGGCAGAATAGTGCGGCAACAAAGTTCTCTTCGCTCACCATGCAGGCACGAGTGAAGAAGCTATAGACATTTTGTTATTTAATTTGCAGGTATTAAAAAAATATGTAGTGGCTGTTCCGGAGCGCATATCCTTTAACTTCGGTGAATACTTTCGTGTCGAGATATTATCTGGAAATCAAATTTTGATTTAAACCTGGAATAAAAAATTTCAGGAGGAGAATTTTATGAGAAAGTTGGAATGTGATTTTCACTTTAGTAAGTTCACTTTTTGTTCAATGAGAACATATTTAAATTAATTTTATATTGTAAAACGGAATCCTTTGGGATTTCTAGTTGATCTGCAATTCAGCCAGTCGAGTGACACTCTTCACTATCGTCACGCTCGGTATTGTGAAGACCTCGTCTTTCCCAAAAATCGAGCATCTGACAGCCTCTAACAGTTCACAAACCAAAACTTATTTACAAACTTATTTTATATTACTTTAAAAATGGACTAATGACTCAAAAAGTTGACTTGCTCAAATAATCCCTCTATGGCAGCAGAACTAATGAAGTTCTTTCTTCATAAATTCAGTTGTGCCTGGAAGGGTGGTTATCTGCTCCTGTACCGGTTTGGTTAGGAGGTTGGTGCATGTTTCCACGCATGGCAATGCGGGATGCGTTCGGGACGGTGGGGTGTGCAACAGGTGCGTGTAATTCATCCCAGCAATTGTACTGACGATTCAATAATCATTATTACCATCGTTATTATTGGTACAGATATTAACAATATTATTGGTATTATGGATATATATGGATATTATTGGTATTACAGATTAATTCTTATATCCGGGCTCAAATTTTACTAATTCGCAACTTATGAGAACAATTAAACGTGTATGCATTTCCGGCGAATATGCGGAAATTTTATGCGAACGTTCACATCCGTAATTGGAACTGATTTCAACGTGAAAACAAGTTTCAGAGATAATAACAACGATTAAATTCGATCTACTTAATCATAGAAAATAAATCATACAAAGGTGTAATTCTATTTATGAAAGAGGCAGCGTTCGATACACATTTCCTATGCACTTCACGCGAAAATTCAATCTCCCATTTCACCGTAAGAATATTGTAAGTAATCAAATAAATATTAATGCCGACGCACTTGATCACTCGATCACCGTACTCCATGAGTTCTTAGTGAATTAGTTAACTCTGAAGTTAATGACACTGAAATGTTTTTAAAAATATTTATATTTTTAGCGCATTTTCTCATTTATGGAAAAAAGGCACTATTGTGCTCGTCATGTCCGTCCGCCTGTCTATCTGTCTGTCCGTACGTTCGTCCGTCCGTCCGTGACCGCGTTTTTGTCGACGAGAAAATGCGCTCTCTGTCACTCACTGCAGTGAGTACTGAGTTATATTTTTTAAAGTATTTGGGAGGGTTTTCTCACTTTATGACCTTGAAGAGTTTATATGCCAACGAAAAAATATCCTGTGAGTATTTTACCGCAAATTTTAAAATACTGTAATGTGGTTAAATATCAATGTAAATATACCTATTTCAAATTGACTGTTGAAAGTTTAGGAATCAAAATATTTTATCAGTGTTTACGAGTACATTGCTAGGCTGAGAATACACGAAAGCCCATGGTATTTGTTTATTATAATAGTTATTATTTTTTGTTCACTTTTTAAATAAAAGTCTTTCACTGTCTCCTTGTTTCTCTCATACTTAACTATTTAACGTAGATCACACAATAATAAAAAATGCTACCATCAGACCGCACTGCAGGATTACGAACTCATATTTATATGCGAGCAACAACGCAACAATGCAAGGTTGTTATCTACTGAATGGTAAAAATAAAGTGATTACAATACAAATCCATAATTGGTGTACAAGTGGGTACAAAAACTCAGGATTTGAATGTGAATTTTCATTCGTTTCATAAACTGTGTCAGCTTAATTACCCTGACAAAGCAATTGCGTTTTTTTTTTTTTGTGATCAACATCCTAGGTAATATAAAAGAGAGTAAACATTTTTTTTAACTCAAGTGAGCAGTAACAAATCACTAGAAGTAACTATAAGTATTGAGTAATGACAAACCTTGAGAAATACTTAATCTTAGCTACATGAGAAACTGTAAATACCACTAAATAAATGTCATACATTCTAAACGAGCGCAAAAATGAATTAGAAAGCAACTCCTATAATTTGTATGCAAGATATACCGCGGCACTTCCGCGAGATCATGATTCACAATACTCCTCCCGAGTGTGTGTGAGTGCTGTGTTTTTGTCTGATTCTTCTTCCCCAGCCTTTACTAGGTCGAACAAAAATTCTAAATCCCCGTCAGAATGAGTAGCTCTATCGTTCGTGGCAAGCAGCGTTTGATCTTCGGTGTTGTTCAGCATTCGGAACGTGAATAAATCCAGCACTGACATTGGTCTGCGCCTGGCATCTCGGTTTGAGGCATGGTAATCCTTCATGGGTCGAATATTTCCCAATTGCGCGAGGCCGCGTGTCCAATGAAGCCGGTTCTGAGGTATTATTGTGCAGCCACTTCATCGGTTCGGCAACAGAGTCGACACTGAACTCGCCTGGAAAAAAACATGATTTTTAAGTATTTAAATATGTATAGATAAAGTTTAGCTACCTTGGTACAGATAATCAACACCCCTTCGTTTTCTAGCGATGCCACTCAAGTTCAGTGTCGAGACATCGAATTATTCGGTAAGCAATTAAAATAAAAAATGTATCGACGAAACTCAAATTTTTGTTGCTGATAAATTTGATATTAAATGTTTCAGATTGATTCTTTATTTTCATTTTGATTTGTTGTGTACTATTTTAAAACGCAAAGAAAGAAAAAATTCACGACGATAATGAATTTTTGAACAAAATTCATCGAAACACAGCCACGAGAACTATTAATAACTTATTCCTGCACTTCAATGTTGAAATGAAATAAATAAATGCCTCACCGTCATCAAGTGATCTTTGCCGTCGCCTGACGAGGGTGCAGACTTTCCTGCGGAAGGAATAGAACTCCCGAGCCTGGCAGAGCTTGTGCACCTGGTGGAGGTAGCTGCTGGTGGAGGTCGAGCGCTGCTGTAGGCGGGGCGGTCCACACGAACGCCGCCGCGACCGCCACGAGCACCGCGAGGGGGCGCGAGCGTCTTCGCCGACATCAATATAGCTTGAGATCTTCAAATCATGGATAAAAAGGGCTTCGATATATAAATGCGATTACAATGTAGTAGTGTATGTACAGGTTAAAAAGGTTTAGGTTTCACAGAATAATGTATCTCAAATTTGTTTCTATATTGCTAGGGGTAAATGTTTATACAACTCACAGCTATATATAGTTAAGCATTCTGGTTTAAATATTTGCGATGTCAATACAAAATATGTTCACAGAAAATAACAAATGAAAGATAAAAAATTAATTTGGTCCAAATAAAATTTTAGGTCATTCCAGAGTAAAAAATGTGCTTGGATATTATTTACTGGCAAACGCGTGCAATGGAGAACAGATTATCTCGGAGCTAAGGATTGCAGTACATTGAAGACTTACATGTGCTACATTAAAATGCATCGCGTTCTATGACGCATTTATCGCGTTTCAATAAAATGCGCGTTGTAAGATTTATTTCATCGCGTTTCAATAAGAAGCAATGGTTTTCTAATAGTGATTCAATATTTTTGCGGACACGGTAGTTCGAAAAAGTGTATAATAATTAAGTTATTTCTGATATTAATGAGAGCCCAGCAGAAAGTAGTTTGATATATTAACACAGAATATAAACGTTATTAAATAAATATTACGTTGAACCATAGACACAATTTTACGACCATTGCACAAATGGTTGCTGCCTACGAAAATAGTCTCTAAACCGGTATTTTTAGCGCATTTTCCTAGTATGGAAAAAATGCACTATTGTGCTTGCCATGTCCGTCTGTCCGTCCATCTGTCCGTCCGTCTGTCCGTCTGTCTGTCCGTCCGTGACTTCACGTTTTCGTCGACGAGAAAATGCGCTCTCTGTCACTCACTGCAGTGAGTACTGAGTTATATTTTTTAATGTTATTTTGTTTTGTGCACGAGGAACTTACAATTTATATGATCACATGAATGGCTTTTGCTTCAGGTATTTTTGGCGTTGCGGGTATTCTCTTATAACGACACTGACGACGATGACAAACCATGCGACGAAGTCTTGTTGCTCAGTGCAGGGAATGGGGAATGAAGATGATCAACTTCACGCTTGGCGTAAATCTCTAGGTTCATGAAATAATGACTTGTCTTAACTATTCCGGTAACATAGGTCACCGCAAGTACTATATACAAGATAATAACACGAGGAGCACAAACAACTATATGTATACTGTGTATATATATCGTCTGCACAGAAGAACAATAGATCTACCTAGGACGGGAATCTCTCTAGCATTGAGTGGACTCTATATATAGTTATTGATTCTTAGTTCATCCAGTTTCTAAATTAATGAGTCTCAATTAAATGAATATGCAGGAGACTTTTTCAGCGCTTCTGGGTAAAAATAATGGAAAAGTAGATTTTAGCAGCCGTCGTCTTATATGTCTAGTTTCGGCCCTTGTTTTGCAGCGTCAGCAGCAGCTTTAACAACCGCAAGATACACAAGGAAAAAGAATGATCAGGCATCAGCTGACTATTCGGGATGGCCATGGTAATTTTTATTTATGTTGGTGACGTTAATGATTGCTTAAAAATTATTAAAAGGCTAGATAGATTATGTTTTCGAACTGTAACTTGTCTTGATTTGATTTTTTATTCACAAAAATTGATCCTGAAATACTTGTCGTTAACATTAATTTTATCGGAGTTGTAAGGACCTGAAGAATTCGATTCAAATAATCATTTTCATTCAGCAATCAGCCCATTGAGCCCAACAGGAATGCAACAGTTCAAATATGTCAGAAATTCAAAGTAAGTTTGCTCTGATAGCCAGAAATATTTCCAAGTAAATGCGAGTAATATTCTGCGCGTGATAATTCTTTGCTAACTTTTCAACAGTTATTAGCCAATAGTGA
This sequence comes from Hyalella azteca, assembly GCF_000764305.2. Lineage (NCBI taxonomy): Eukaryota > Metazoa > Arthropoda > Malacostraca > Amphipoda > Hyalellidae > Hyalella > Hyalella azteca. The sequence continues at coordinate 450,601 of NW_025931198.1, forward strand.
TAAAATTTTTCTTCTTAAATTATACTATGCTTAATAATACGGATGTTGTACCTCATTTTTTGTCTGCAAAAATCATAACAAATTCCTAACCACCCAACCAAGGCGCCTAGAGACATGTAAGTATGCTTATATATCGTTAAGTATTCAACAGGTGAACAGCTCATGATGTTACCAAATCACACGCACCGTGTGACTCTGTGGAAACTCTGGCGTAAAAATTGTACATAAAGAAGTACAATTTATTGAAGCGAATTACGAATGATTTTGAGCACTTCAAGCAGATGTATTCACACGACAATAATAGCCATCTTTGAAATTACTATAGCAATCTGGTGATGTAGAGCAATCCAGTGAAATTAAAATTAGTCCATTTACCCTGTTGGGTCTACACTTTCCTCTACAGGTCTTTTCAACATCAAGCTGAGAGTTGTGACTACAAAAGCCCGACAAAACAGTACCTATTTTCAATAAGCCATATTCATTTTACGTAGCGTTCTTTCTTTATTCATTTTTTTCAGCGTTCTTCTTGAACAAAAGTTCCTTGATGACTGCTCAAATTCTGCTTTCGAATTAAACAAATAACAAGAACTAAACTAGCGCTATTATATATCCATAGTAACTTAAGATCACCGATAATTGGGGAATTTGTTTACAATAACTTAAGGTAAAGAGAGCTGTCCGAATTAAACGCTCGTAAAGACTGGCTAATAAAATGCTGAAAAAGATTATATAGAAACAATATTGCGTGAAGCGACTCAGCGTGTGATTTCGGTAATAAAATCCATTATAGAAAAAAAGATACATGAAATTAAGATTAGATACATAAGTGCAGAGCGAACGGTCACAAACACATGTATTTTCAATCACACTGTGGATATATTTATAGTTGACACGAAATTTAGGCCTCAAATTCCCGCATAATAACTTATTAAACGATTATTTTAGTTTTACGCGGTTCATATTCCACATATTCATTCGATTCCATGGGTAAAGTTATGTGAAATAGTTTATTTACACAAGAAAATCAAGCACTGGCAAGCATTTCGTAATTTTTTACTTATTTATTAATTTTGAAAAACTCAAACCGAAATTCCTTCCATCGTAAAATTATTTCTACTTCTCATGAAAATTGCGAACTATTAATATGTAGCGGCCATGTATATACGTTTCCATATGTTACCCCCGCAACTCATTTTTTAGGAACGTTGCTAGTCTAGTGAATTCTAGCAAAGTTACCCACCAACTCTAACTCAACATTATTATCCATGTTATAGCCTTAAGCATCATTATCAATTAGCATCTGCAATTGATATTCTGTTAAATATGATTTAGCTACATATGCAAATTATTAGCACTGACATAATACATTGTATTATTAAGTAATTCCTGTAGTCATAATCATTTACAAATCTGTAATACAGCGCGTAACCTGGTCTCCAGACCTAGTTCCATTAAATGTGGAGAAGTCCTGCGGTGTTTCATTCCCCAGTACAATACACAATAGTAAGACGCCAGCAGAGTCGGTCTCTGACTTACACTCTTAGCCGAACCTTAGGGCGTGTGGTACAACCAAACGTTTGGCACGAGTCATAGACCTTAATTAAGGGGAGCGTCTTGGTCCAAAATCGACAATCTAGGCTTTTCCTGTTTTTAGTCTCATTTTAAAGCTGACATTCTGACCTATCCAACGGTACCAAAACCATTTCTGTACGTTGATTTATGCGTTCACGACAGATCCCGAAAGGGAGGAATACCATTCGATTCGCAAAGAAAAGATCTACAAATTGTTGTAGGCGTTTTTCTAATTTCGTTATAGTTTGTATTTTATTTTGCAAAAAGGGGGGGGTGGAATGGGGTAAAATCGAAAAATTTCCGAAAAATTTACAAAAAATGCTCCCACACCCACAAAATTGGAAATTTCAAAAAACGCGTACATCAATTTGTAGATATGGTTTTTACGCATCGAATGATATGTGTCTCGATGTTGTAGCTTGAAAATCCTAGGTCCGCTGATATTTCTACAGTACCCCCTTTTTTGTCCGTTTTCTACTAATTTCTCGTTTTCTTTCATTTTTTTGAAAAATTCACATGAACAAAAAGTCTTAGAATTGCGTTTTACATACGTGTATTAAATTTCGAAGTGATCCGTCCGTAAATAAAAAAGTTTTTTTCGGACCAAGACGCTCCCCTTAATTGAATACCGCGCTGCTAGCATTCCCGCGTCTTACAACTGGTGACCCCGAGCTCAAGAGAGTCTCCACCGTCTACAACCGGTGATCCCGAGCTCTCGAAAGAGTTCACCCCACTACTTGCTCCACTCCGCACGGGGGCAACGATCACTTCATCGCGTGAACGGAAGCTGCCTCCCACATGGAGTCCGCCAGTCATGCAAACTGGTGACCCGGAGATCTCACCAGGAGTTCACCTCCCTCCGCACTGGGGCAACGATCACTGCATCGTGTGAACGGAAACTGTCCCTACACGGAGCCCGTCTCCCCCTAGCTCTACCTACTGTGTCTGACTGCGGAGTGTGTAAAAACCTGTCAACGCTAGGGCTGTTTCATACACGTGCCCTTCCACTACATCATGCCCGGGACTGCCGCAGGATCTCCTAGCCTGACACCGGTCAGCCCTGCTGCTTCAACTGACTCGCATACATCCCTGTCAACCAACAGACCGCCTGTATCTGCAGTTACACTAAAGCTACCACCAAAGGCACGTGCAACATCACAGCCCCAGCGATAAATAATTCCGCAACCTCAGGTCTGCAGTGTGACCAAACCAAAGCTTCGGAACGACTGCACGAAAATGAGTTTCTCTTTGAAACTAAAAGGGAAACGAGAGTTGCGAGTGGTGACGACGACCACCACTCGCAAATGCCTTTCTAAATCTAGTCATAGAGTATCGATCGAACTTATTTCGATGTAGGAGGGGGATATCTGCAGCGACCATGTATATACGTTTCCACAAGTTACCTCCGCAACTCATTTTCTAGGAACGTTGCTAGCCTAGTGAATTCTAGCAGAGTTACCGACCAACTCTAACTCAACATTATTATCCATGTTATAGCCTTGAGCATCATTATTAATTAGCAACTGCAGTTGCTATTCTGTTAAATATGATTTAGCTACATATGCAAATTATTAGCACTGACCTAATACATTGTAATATTAAAGTAGTTTCATTCCCCAATACGAAACACAATTGTAAGACGCCAGCGCAGTCTGGTCTCTGACTTGCACGCCTTAGCCGAACCTCAGGGCGATTGGTACAATCAAACGTTTGGCACGAGTCACAGACCTTAAGGGACTCAATACCGCGCTGCTAGCATTCCCACGTCTTACAAATATTTTTACTCGACTGCAGAACTTTCTTCCTGCATTAATTAGTACATTTTAATCCACATTGCCTTAAAATTATGAGATTTGAATTGGATTTAAATTGCAAATGACAAAGTGCACAAGAAGAAACAACGCATCAAGGACGATCATTTCCTATCAGAAAGTCACTTCCTTTGGTCAATGCTTTGCATTGTCAGCTAGTTTTCTGTAAACTTGTTCATTGCTTCAGAGACATGTTTCCTCAAGGAGGCCATTTTAGTGCATTTTCTCATTTATGAAAAGAAGGCGCTCTGTCCGTCTGTCCGTGACTTCACGTTTTCGTCGACGAGAATATGCGCTCTCTATCACTCACTGCAGTGAGTACTGAGTTACATTTTTTAACTGCATTCAGAAATAAAAAAATACTCGCTGAATTTGAGGGAATGCTAGGACTACGTGAGTCTCCCTGTTAAAATGTTTCCATGCATGACCATATAATTATAAAACACCGAAGGTATATTATAAATACATGAAGTTTTTTTTGACATATTAATTCGCAACATTTATCTACGAGAAACTTTCCCAATCATAGTGCTTTACTGAGAAACATTAGCTGGGCATCCTTTTCCCGCCACGTTCGTAGGGCGGTGACGCGTTTAATTCAAAACGAGTAATGTGCAAATGTGATAACTCTGGCGTATTGTATATTTCATGCTCTATATTTTTATTGAACAATCGAACAGCATAAATGTTTTGTAAACTGAAGTTTTTTTCTATAATTTCATATAATATGCCTGGTGATATTGCATCTTATTTTTCCATAATAGGTCTGTTGGAAACTAAAAAAAAAACATTTCGCTTTTGTTTTAACGTTGCGTTAACTTTGAAGATTATATGTCCGCCAGTCCGAGCTGAATGTGTTGAAATTTGAATAAGTAAGTTTTCCTAAGTTTTTGGTGCACTTACTGTAAACTTGCTCTTGCTTATACATATAGTAGAATGTAACACAATCAAGTTAATGTACTACCAAATATCTATACCGATTGTCAGTGCCGCACGAGGATGAGACGCCACTTATTTATAGATACAACACTCAACTTTCTGCTCATAGATAAAAACATAAGATCATTAACACAATCACTTGATGAAAACATCGTCCATTGACAATAAAACCACTATCAAACTCAGGTGCTTCTTCGTCATGGGACACCACGGCCGCGCTCGCGCTACCGGTTCGCTTATATACCAACTGTACGCAACTTGCGCGCTCCGCTTGTCAACAATAAACCTTTTCTTTCATTCTGTGAACACCAATTTTTCAACGTTTTGCTTCTGAACTACAGCTACAGTTTCTGCCCAAGACCAATATACTTGAATAAATTTAAAATAATCTCGAGTAAGTTCGCCGAAACGGCGAAACCTTCGTCGATGCGTCGCCCGATCCAAACCAAGTAAAAGGCCAGACAGTAGGTACGTCAAAGAAATAGTGGGCGCTCACCGACACAAAATAGCTCTTAATAATTACTATACATAGTTGAAAAATGATCACAAGATGCCACAATCGCGTGAATTTGCATAATATGGCGAATATTGTAATAAACCATCAAGATTAAATTCTATAGACAGTGGAATGTCCACGTGTGATGGATAAGATGTCATTTGATTTCATTATAGAAATACAAATAAATGAATTGAGATCTCTTGATTGCTTGAATCGCAAGTTTATCAAGAATTTAAAAGTAAAGACGACAGCCAAAAAATTCACCATTTCTTATGAGAGAAAATGTTTCAAAGTCCAGCTCCATCGTCAGTTCACTAACCTAAAACAAAAGTATAAACAAACAATTAGCAAACTATAATTCACACCGAAGATATTAAAACATACAGTAAATGGTCAAATGAAAACAAATTAGAATGAGGTAAACATGAGCAGAAAAACCTATCTATTTACAGTTCTTTAAACATTTAAACAAGGCTTTTAATTAAAAATAAACAGAAACTCTGCAATTCGCTTGTCAGAAAAACCGGTTGTGGAAGCTAAAACTCTAAAATCACTATCGTACACCGGGAAGGTGCACAGCTCGGCATAAACGCGTACTGCTAAATGAGGGGGATGCGCAAGCAGGTTTCCTTTATGCGCACTGCGTTGCTCCCTGGCACAACTACATTGATAAACTAGGGACGATCAGACATCTGTTTGCCGTTTTCCGATATCTGTTTACTGTAAATCAACGTTTACCGCCTTAAGCATCAGCTTTTTATTTTTTGTTCTTTTCGATCAAAATAAATGGTATTCAAACGTTAATATACCGGGGCTTTTGTCTTTGCTTTAATTTCCACACTATGTACTCAGAATTGGAATTTTTGCGCTACATTTTTCCACTAAAGGGTTTCCGTCGCAATTGGTATTTACTCAAAATAAGTAAATTTTGTCTAATCAATATTCTGAGGTTGTTCCCGAAAGTGACAATAGGAAATCTGTTTATTGTTCATTTCCTTACTTTGGTCCCGCTTCGGAGACTCTGGCTAAGGAGTTGAAAGATTTGTTCTCTATGTACCTCCCAAATGTAAATTTTCATATATTTCAGGCGAATAGTTATAAAATCAGTTATTTTTTCATGTATAGAGATACACTCTCTGTTCCTATGCGATCGCCCCTAGTTTATCAATATAGTTGTGCGCAGTGTGCATCTGCGTATGTCGATATAACAACACGCAATTTTTATGCTAGGCTGGCGGAGCATAAAGGAAGGAGTTTAAGAACAGGAAACATTCTTGCGCATCCCAATCATTCAGCAGTATGTAAGCGTTTATGGAAAGCAGTGCAGTTGCCCGGAGTCCGATAGTGATTTTAGAGGGGTGGATGGCTAGAGGTCAGCATAGCCCAAGTCCACAGTGCGATTCATATACCTTCCCAAGCGTAACGCAGCCGGGCATCTTCACGGCTTTTGACACTAAGTGCCCACCACAACAGCGCAGTTCAGTCGCAGGCCGGAGCCCATTCAGGCCGGAGCACAACTGGCCGGAGCGCAGCAGGCCCCACCGCAACAGCTACTCCCAACGTAACCTAACCTAACCTAACCTGCGCCGCCTGTTGCGGTAGGGCCTGTTGCGCTCCGGCCAGTTGTGCTCTGGCGCTGTGAAGCAGTGGCTGTGTTGTGCAAAGCGGATTTACAGTTAGCCGGAGTTACCCACAGCTCATTGATCTGAGGCTATGTGCAGATATTGCATGCTGATGGTTGGCGTTGGGCCCAGGGCCTGTTTATGAGGCAATTTTGTTACCCACGGCTGCGTTCCCATTTTAGAGTTCTATCCTCCAAAACCGGATTTTCTGATCTGCGAATTTTAGAGTCCCTGTATATTAAAAGACTTCTCTTTAACTTCACTTCTTGTTTGTTTGTCTGTCTGTCTGTCTGCTACAAATCTTATAATCTATATTTAACACACTTCTACCTGTCCAATCGATCTGAAATATTGCACACTCGCGTAAAGTTGGAGACAATGCATGAATCAATTTACAGAATAAATAATTTTATAAATTATAGTTTTTTCATTATTAAAAAAGTAAAAAATAATTTCGTCTGCCATAAATCTTATAATCCATATATGACACAATTTGACCTGTCTAATGGTAATTAAATTTTGCACAATTGCATAAAGTCAGAGACAATGCATGAATCAATTGACAGAATAAATAATTTTAAAAATTTGCAAAATTTAGATATCTTAAAAAAATTTTGAAAAAATAATTTTTTTTCAGTATTTGAAAATAAAATTAGAAATTCATTGTACATGACTAGACGACCTATCCTACTAGACGTCGTCGGGATAGGACGTACGTGTCGCGGCCAGCTCTCAGTGAAGTAACCAGTTGACGATAATTTTTCTTTGATGGCCAGTGGTTAATTAATTGTACAGACTGGGCCTGAGAGATGTAATCCAGTGTTTCGGCGGAAAATAAGGGAAGTCAGTAAAAAAAGAGTATAAATTGTTCAGTGTGAAAGTGTTCAGAAAATTACTCTTTTATATATGAAAAAGACTCTAAAAAAATAATAATAACAGATCGGTAGAATGAAATTATAGCATTCAATACGTGAAGCAGTGAAGTGTTTACATTAAGTGACAAGTGTCTTACATTAAATCACTGATACAAATAAGAGTGTTGAGCTGTAGTAAGAGAGGAGCAAGTAAGAAGCAAGTGTGCTTGAGGCGAAGGTATTTATTGCTTATATCCGGCCCAGCATACCGCGCGGTTTGGCAGCCGAGCATTCCAAGTCCTTGCGGTCAGAATCGGAGCTCAGTGTAAGGCAGGATATCCAGCGTAATAGTGTAAAACATTCAGTGTAATAGTGTAAAATATTCAGTGTAATAGTGTAAAATATTCAGTGTAATAGTGTAAAATATTCAGTGTAATAGTATAGTAAGAAAGACAAGGTAAGATGGCTAAACGTGTTGTTACGCAACCCCCTATAGATAGTTCCTGCATTATTTGCAAGGAGCTTTGCGATGCGACTCTTGTACTGCAATGCAGCAAATGCCAGTTTTTCATACATTTAAAATGTACTGATTTGCCGACATAAGAGTTCCGAAAACGGCACAGTTAAAGTTAAAAGTTGAAAATCTGGGACCGCAAAACACGAGCGTCCGCTCTCGACCACGGCTGAAACTTGACTCCAAACTTGACTCATAAAAAAATGGCGAATTTTTTGCCTGTTTTCCTTGCTTCCAAAATCTTTAAAAATGCCCATATGATAAAAATGACGTAACTAGTGCATTATCAGCGTTATCATCCCAACACCGGATCCGACTCATTATTGCAGAATGCAGATGAAACGCTAGAATCCAAAGTCAGTGACTGAATTCAAAGTTTTCCTCTACTCCCATAAACCAGATGTGGTTTGTCTCTGTGAGACCTGGCTCAAGAACAAAGAACCGCGATTTGTGGGATCTATCGTTTGATCGTGTTCACAAGCAGAAATTGCTTGTGTTCAGTTCAAGACTATAGTAATATGCCCGGTAATTTTTTATTTATTCTAGGGTATAATATATATAAGTCTCCTATCGTTTGATCGCGTTCACCAGCAGAAATTGCTTGTGTTCAGCTCAAGACTATAGTAATATGCCCAGTAGTTTCTTATTAATTCTAGGTATAATATATTTAAGTCTCCTATCGTTTGATCGCGTTAACTAGAAAATTTCGCTTGTGTTCAGTTTAGGATTATAGTAATAAGCTCAGTAACATATTTTAAGGTGTAATATATTTAAGTCTCCTATCGTTTGATCGTGTTCAGTTCAAGACTTTAGTAAAATGCCCAGTAATTTATATTTATTCTAGGCTATATGATATTTAAGTCTCCTATCGTTTGATCGCGTTAACTAGAAAATATCGCTTGTGTTCAGTTTAAGATTATAGTAATAAGCTCAGTAACTTATTTATATTCTAAGGCAGTGTTTCCTGAAGTCGGCGATATCGTCTCCCTAGGGGCGGTGGAAAGATTTTGGGGGGCGGTAAGGAAGAAGAGGGCAGTAGGAGGGCGATAGTCCGAAGTCAATGTCATAAGTTCGAATGTTTGTTTGACGATTTGTACACAACACCTGCAGCACATGACTCCCAGCGATGGTTTTTTCACCCAGACCTGTTTTTTTTAACTTCTCCTGGGTTTACGTCTCGAACAAATTAACGGCCGGACTCGCGGCCGGTCTCACGGCCAATTTTCAAATTCAATGATCAAGGAATATCTCTCAAACTAATAAACTTAACTCGATGAAACTTGGTACAAGTATTCATTAGGACCTAACGATAATGTTTTGCTCGTGAAAATTGTTTAAATTTTGCCATCGTTTTTTTACCATTGTTATATGGCAGTGTGGCCCAGTGGTTACAGTTCAGGGTACCAAGATTGGCGCAGAGAGGCGCGGGTTCGATCCCAGTTCTGTGCGCCAGTTTCTGATCAAAATCGGCAAGGAGGCCGGACGGTTAAGCACGGTAGAATTTGAATCAGTGAGTCTGAGACCTCAACAAGCTGTGGATGTTCTGCTATGTTAAGAATCGGCGACAGGCCTACGGCCTAATAAACGCTGAAACCGCTATTATTATATTATTATTATTATTATTATTATCATCATTATTATTATCATTATTATTATTATTATTATTATTATTATTAATACCGGCCGAATTTCTCAGTGATCAAGTAATTTCTTCCAAACTACTGAACAGATTCGAACGAAATTTTGAATTTACAGTTCTAACTTCCGAAAGGTAATGTTTAGCTCGTGAAATTTTTTTCGATCGTGCCTTCGTTCGCGAGTTTTTTTATTTCACCTTCATTCGTGATTTAAACAGCAATACGTGCTTAAATTCGCAGTCATCAAGAAATTTTTCCTAAACTTCTTAACAGTTTTGAACGAAACTTAGTACTTAAATACCTAACCTCAGCAGCGGCGATGTTTACAATTTTTTCGTTTTTTCTTCGTTTGCGAGTTATACGGCTATATATATACGATCTTGTTACGGCTCTTGGTTAAACCCGTCCGTAGAAAAGCCGGTCGTTCCTCCTATATCTGTATAACTCGCGAAAGAAAGCAAAATAAATAATATACGTTTAAAAATTACTTTTTAAAGACAACTCTTCCAAATAATCCAGTATCTCCAATCTTACAGATGTACAATGAATTTCTCATCTAATTTTCATAAATGAAAAAAATTAACTTTTAAATTTTTTAATATGTATAAATTTTTTTAATATATAAAAATTTTTTTAATATATAAAAATTTTTCAAAATTATTTATTTTGTTAATTGATTCATGCATTGCCTCTGACTTCACACAAGTGTGCAAAATTTCAGTTTAATTCGACAGGTAAAAGTGTGTCAAATATTAGTTATAAGATTTGGAGCTGACAAAATTATTTTTTCAAATTTTTAATTTTGAAAAAAAAAATTAATTTTTTAATAATTTATTTTAACATTTGATTCATGCATTGTCTCCAACTTTAAACAAGTGTGCAAAATTTGAGATCGATAGGATAAGTAAAAGTGTGTTAAATTTCGATTACAAGATTTGTGGCAGACAGACAGACAGACAAACAAACAAACAAGAAGTGAAGTTAAAGAGAAGTGTTGTAAAAAACTCGCAAAAAAAACTCGCAAAGCTAAAAAACCACCGTTTGTTAGGTAGGAATGTATATTCAAAATTTCGTTCAAAACTGTTCAATAGTTTGGAAGAAATTCTTTCATCACTGCTAATTTCTGCCTGTTTCGCAATGTACGCGTAACTCACGAATGAAGGTAAAATTAAAAAAAATTACGAGCTAAACACCACCGTCAGGTTCCAATGAATACGTGTTCCAAGTTTCATAGAGCTGCGTTCATTAGTTTGGGATATATTGCTGGGAGGTTAGTGGCTTTATTGCTGGGAGATCCTGCACCACTAACCTCTTGTCTACTCTGAACGAATGGACCCGCCTGCTGGACGAAAGGGAGCCAGTAGATGCAGTGTACCTCGATTTTGCCAAGGCATTTGACAGTGTCCCACATGAACGACTGTTGCGGAAATTACAGTCTTTGGGAATTGACAGCAATATACTCAAATGGATCAGAGATTTTCTAGTATGGAGACGACAACGTGTCAGTATTAATGGGTCCTTATCAGACTGGGCTCCAGTGCGCAGCGGCGTGCCACAAGGAAGCGTTCTCTGGCCTGTTTTATTCGTTGCGTTTATAAACGATCTGCCAGAAGCTGTGTCTAGCGTGTGCTCGATGTATGCTGACGACACAAAAATTTGTAATACAGTAAGAATACGTCGCAAAAAGTACAGTTACAAGGTGAACTTGACAGGCTGGTTGACTGGGCTGATAAGTGGCAGCTGCGTTTTAACGCTGACAAATGTAAAGTAATCCACCTTGGCAAGAATAAATAATGAACAGCAAGATTACAGTATGAGAAGGCACGGTTGCAACGACAGAGTGATGATGTCGAAGTCGACAATGGAAAAAGATTTAGGAATTAATATTGACAATGAGTTGTAATTTTCTAAGCATATTGAAGGTCAAGTTAATAAAGCCAATAAACGACTTGGACTGATCAGACGCTCTTTCGAGTTCCTAGATGCAGAAGCGATGAAGCAGTTGTTTGTTGCTGTCGTGCGCCCGAACCTAGAGTTTGGAAAAGGCGTGTGGTCACCGAAACTTGAAAAGGACAAAAATTTAATGGAGAGTGTTCAAAGACGTGCAACAAGGATAATTCCGGGCTTGAAAAGCAAGTCCTATGAGGAAAGATTAAAGATTATGAAGCTTCCAAGCCTCAGTTATCGACGTCTGCGTGGGGAACTCATTGAAGCATACAAGTATACTCATGGCTTATACAAGGTCCCAGAAGGATTTCTAGAATTTGAAACAAGAACCAACACCAGGGGCCACAGCTATAAACTAAAAAAACTGCGTTGTAACACATCCATGCGACAACATTTCTTCTTGCTTCGAGTCACCGACATGTGGAACAGCCTCCCTGATAGTATCGTTGACGCTCCGAGTATGAACGCCTTCAAGAACAGATTGGACTTCTTAAAATGCCTAGCAAATTACGGACCAGGCAATAAGCCCAGCAGCTATCTCAATCAATCGTCAGTTATGGAAAGATCGGGTTCCAAAGGCCGGATCCCTTGTGAATCAAGTCACGAAAAATTCGTCTCCTATCGTTTTATCGTATTCACAAGAATAAATTGCTTGTGTTCAGTTCAAGACTATAATAATATGCCCGGTAATTCTTTGTAAATTTCAGGGAATAATATATTTAGGTCTCCTATCGTTTGATAACGTTGACTAGAAAGTATCGCTTATGTTCAGTTTAAGATTATAGTAATAAACTCAGTAACTCTTTTATATTCTAAGGTAGAATATATTTAAGTCTCCATTGTTTGATCGTGTTCACAAGCAGATATTGCTTGTGTTCAGTTGAAGACTATAGTAATATGCCCATTAATTATTTCTTTATTCTATGGTATAATATATTTAAGTCTCCTATCGTTTGATCGCGTTAGCTAGAAGAAATCGTTTGTGTTCAGTTTAAGATTATAATAACAAGCTTAGTAACTTGCTTTCATGAGTTCTCTTTTAACTTCATTACTTGTTTGTTTGTCTGTCTGTCTGTTACAAATCTTATAATCGATATTTAACACACTTCTACCTGTCCAATCGATCTGAAATTTGGCACACTTGCGTAAAGTTAGAGACAATGCATGATTCAATTGACAGAATAAATAATTGTATAAATTAAAAAAACAATTTTTTTCATTATTAAAAAATATACGTTTAAAAATTACTTTTTAAAGACGACACTTCCAAAGAATCCAGTGTCTCCAATCTTACAGATGTACAATGAATTTCTCATTTAATTTTCGAATATTAAAAAAATTAATTTTCAATTTTTTTAATATATAATTTTTTTCAAAATTATTTATTCTATTAATTGTTTCATACATTGCCTTTGATTTCACACCAGTGTGCAAATTTTCAGATAAATTAGACAGGTAAAAGTGTGTCAAATATCAGTTATAAGATTTGTAGCTGACAAAATTATTTTTTCAATTTTTTTGATATTGAAAAAATTTTTTTTACTTCTTAAAATCATTTATTTTGACATTTGATTCATGCATTGTCTCCAACTTTACACAAGTGTGCAAAATTTCAGATCGATAGGATAAGTAGAAGTGTATTAAATTTCGATTACAAGATTTGTAGCAGACAGACAGACAAACAAACAGACAAGAAGTGAAGTTAAAGAGAAGTGTTGTAATAAAAAAAAAAATAGTTTCGTCTGCTACCAATCTTATAATCCATATTTGACACAATTTGAACTGTCCAATTGATATTTTGCACAATTGCAAAGTCAGAGACAATGCATGAATCAATTGACAGAATAAATAATTTTGAAAATTTACAAAATTTTGATATCTTAAAAAAAATTTTAAAAATAATTTTTCTCTTAAATGTTTGAAAATAAAAATAGAAGTTCATAGTACATGTGTAACATCCGAGACACTGGATTGATCAGAAGTGTTGTCTTTAAAAAGTAATTTTTAAACGCATATTATTTTTAGACATAAGCTTCATTTTCAACTCTGGCACTCATAAATCCGTCAATAATGAACGGATTTTATTCGAACTTGAAATATAAGTAGATAAAATCAGTAATTTGTGGACGGATTTATTTCAGATTTTTACGTCAATTACTTTTTGTTAATGCCACAAAATACTGAAACTTGACCTGACTAGGACCTAACCTGCGAGGTGAACGTGAAGTTAGGTTTTCCGTGATAATAAAAAAGTAATGAATGTAAAAATTTGAAAAAATTCCGTCCGCAAATTACTGATATTATCTACTTTTATTTCAAATTTGAATAAAATCCGTTCATTATTGAAGGATTTACGAGTGCCAGAGTTGAAAATTAAGTTAGGTTTTCCGTATTAAGAATAAAGTTATTGATGTAAAAATTTGAAAAAATTCTGTCCGCAAATTACTGTTATTATCTACTTATATTTCAAATTTGAGTAAAATCCATTCATTATTGACGGATTTATGAGTGCCAGAGTTGAAAATGAAGTTAGGATTTCCGTATTAACAAAAAAGTTACTGATGTAAAAATGTGAAAAAATTCCGTCCGCAAATTACTGATATTATCTACTTATATTTCAAATTTGAAAAAAATCCGTTCATTATTGAAGGATTTATGAGTGCCAGAGTTTCGAGCTCGCAGGCGAGTTCGCTGAAGTGTCGATTCGGTGTTCGAATGCCGCCTACATAGCATATTCAAACGAAATTGTAAATAATTAGGTTTGTCTGCTCATATTCATATCATTTATATTTGTTTGTATTTGGCAATTTATGTTTTAGTATGTTCGATGTGAATTTTAGTTTGCTTTTGTTTGTACATGTGTTGCTAGTTCATGAACTGACGAAGGAGCTAGACTCCAAACGTTTTCTCTCATAGAATAGAATAGAATAGAATAGAATAGAATAGAAGTGTCGGCGTTGAAGAAATAGGCCCATGGCCTGTTGCCGATTCTTGAACTTTTTGTGACTTGATTCACAAGGGATCCGACCTTTGGA
>NW_025931199.1:0-3259 GCF_000764305.2 Hyalella azteca
CAAAATCAACGTAAGCTACGATCAGTTCATGAGCCCTATAATCATGTACTTATAATTTAGTATATTGCTGTACGCTTCAATATTGCTTTGAAATTGTTATTTGACGTTTTGTCAAAATCTTGTTGAACTAGTCTATTTTTCGCCATTATACTAGGATTTCTTGTTCTGTTGGCATGTCCACGGCCAACAGATTAATTGATTGATTAAGTTGATTAAGTAAATTCCACCCGCTACGAACGCTGCACGCTTTTTATCCACAGCCAAAGTGGCGTTTACAGTGCCTCGGGCTTTGGCAGCATTCGCATTGAGGGGTGCAGAAACTACGCTGCCTTGGCTTAAGGCTGGAAGTCAGAATGCAGCGAAGTCTGAGCGCGAGGTTTTCGCAACCATCGTGTGAAATCCTTGATCTGCCCGAAGATCGGCCAGTCGCTGCCCTCGAGCTTGTATTCTTTGTAATATGATATCCCTGCCAGCCCCTTTCTCGCGGCAACTGGTCGCTTCCTTATGGCCGAGGAATGGCCAACGGTCAGCTTAAACTAATAGGACTAGGCCGGCCACTGGCCACGTATTATTCCCCCTCCCTCATTGAGTTCGCCTTTACAATGCCGCCCGTCGTGAACTGACAGTTCTGTAATTTACGTCGTCTCTTTCCCCTCATACCTTCCACAACGCCTGCATTTGAGCAGTTAGTATGCCGGATTTCCCCTCCGCGTATCAGCTGGCTCGACATAACTATTTTTTGGTGGATAATGTCTACAAGGAGGCTGATCAAGGAATGCCGAGTATACCATTCTATGGAGAAAAAAAATTACAACCCGTTTATATCTCGAAAAAGGGTAAAAGTCGCAGACTTGATGAACAATAATATTCAATTTTTTTAATTTCCTTTCATTATTACTCTTTTAATACAAATTTTATATTTTTTGTTCCTTTTCACCGTTTATAAATAAATAGCTGGGTAAACATGGAATAATCCATTTCGCCATCTCATTTACGAGTGGAGTAAAGTCTATCCTAATTTGTGAAGATAATCATAGGGAAGAGCCGAGTCTGTTCGTAGCCTCGCGGTTCTCAATCAGAGCCTTTAGGCGACCTGACTGGCCCTAGCTCTCTGTAGCCGAAGAATTGGATACTGAAATAATTTCCCAAAGAATGGCACTGATTAATTGAAACGAATAAGCAATTTACAAATTATTATAAACTTGGAGACTATACGAGGGATGTCTGTAATATGAAACTGCCCTTCCAAAATAGTCATATATTACATGACCACTTGAGTAGTGACTTAGCTGGACGAGGCAGACTCGCCACGTACTACGATGCACCGCCGATAAGCCATCAGGTCCTCGACCACATTCACAATTGACGACTTCTTCTTCTCGGTGCCGCTGGTGTCAGTCCTCAAAACATCCGCAAGTTCCTGAAGTTCCTCGTAAGTTCGTTGTTGCTGCGCGGTAAACTTATCGATATTGATATCGCCTTCACTATGAGGATTGCCGATGACGTCCAGCGCGGTTACGACGCTGGCAAGACATTGATTAACGACGCCAACGGTCGGTGAGCGTTGCTGTGAGGAAATTTGGCCACCGGCATCGGCCAACAGAAGTACAGTCGACCACCGAATGTGCAGGAAGACGAGACGACCTCTCAGCGTTGACATTTCGCATACCCTTGTGCTCATTTCAGGTATATACATATAAGCCCATGTACGCACTTTTAGTCACTAAATATAGCCAACAGCCGATGTGCTGACAGCATGAACGGCAAACCACGGACTGAAAGGATTGCATCTCCTGCGCCCTGCGCTCAGACGTTAATGGATCTGTACCACAGATTACGCTATGTTAAGGAGAAGTGATAATATCTCCTATAAACTTGATGATTGTTGAGAAGAGGCAACTATGTATTACTTGAATTCATTGCATGTATTTCATCTGTTATGTGAAATATGGTGAATGGGTAGAAAATGCACATTACTGAATCACCCTCAGACTGTTAACTAATGACGAGGTCGTTCACGCCAGCTGGTACAGTTATGTTATTGCAAGCCCAAGTAAGAAGGGCTTATACCTTATCAAGTTGAAGGTTCTGATTAACTCTCGATAATCTTTAATCTGTAATTAACAGGCTTTTTCGCCAAGGTATAACATTTTAATCTCCCCTTGAGGGGAAATCTTGGAATTAGTCCGTAGTGTTTAAATTACTGAACAAGCGCAATGACTTCTTTTCTCTTATTCTGTACCGAATTTAAAGAAACTGAGATAAGTACATGTAGAAGCTATTTATGAGGTAAGATCCCCATAGAAAACTTATCGCTGTTGATGAATGCTTATCCGGCCGTGATAGAATGCGAGTGCTAACAAGTGTGCATGCCTTCAGAAGGCTTTTAGAGAAATTTTCTCTCATCAGTTAACATCAGGTGTTTTCTTAGTAAATGTTTTATTGGCTGAATATGATGAAATTAAAAAAACTTCTGCGCACGCTTTTCAAGTCGTAAGATTTTAAAATACTTAGAATGGATTCAAATTTTACAACACTTCTCTTTAACTTCGCTTCTTGTTTGTCTGTCTGTCTGTCTGCTACAAATCTTATAATCGATATTTAACACACTTCTAACTGTCCAATCGATCTGAAATTTGGCACACTTGCATAAAGTTGGAGACAATGCATGAATCAGTTGACAGAATAAATAATTTTGAAAATGTACAAAATTTGGATACGTATATCAAATAATTTTTGAAAAATAATATCTTTTAATATTTGAAAATAAAATTAGAAATTCATTGTACATGTGTAACATCCAAGACACTGGATTCTTCAGAAGTGTTGTCTTTAAAAAGTAATTTTTAAACGCATATTATTTAGCTATACTTCCGAAGCTCACCCTGAACTGACCCTCATGATTAATATAAAAAATCATTAGTAACATTAGTCATTTAGAAGAAGGCAACCTTCATTCCTGAGAAGGCAGCCTCTAACAACCAGGGCAGAGAAGCACGCGGCGCTCCTGTTCCTCCGTCGCGTCCACGCGTGTCCTGATGGCCTGCGTCGTTGCGTTCGTACGAAACTAACAACTTTTCCTCCTTCATTTCCTTTAATATTCTTAATTTAAAAACCCTAAGTTATAGAAGGTTAGAAGTCGTTCTTGATATCGTTTTTGCTCTCGGGGTTGCCGAAGACATCCAACTTCTTATAAGTTCGCCGCAGTCTGGAACCTTGGAGGTCTTGAAGAGCTTGACGATGGCGTCCAAAACGTATT
>NW_025931200.1:0-811 GCF_000764305.2 Hyalella azteca
GCAGCGGCTTCCACGTCCTGGTCTTCTGCCGCCAAGATCTGGAACATTCAAATAATTGTAACTTTCTGTCGAATGAACTTAGTTTGAATATAATTAGTTATATAATTGTTGAATATAATTAGTTGCAACTTAGTTTGAATGTATTAAGTTATATAATTGTTAAGTCCAAATTAATTGTTGATTATAATTAGTTCAAATTTAGTTTGAGTTATAAGTAGTAAGGACATATTCAAGTGCAAATTTATGTAAATTTCTCTTTGATTATCATGATAACCTTGCCAGCTACCTCATAGCAGGATTCTGCCATAAACGAATAGTGCTAAGATTTTAAACTCGCTTTACTGACGGAGGAATTTTAGAAAATTGTCAAAACCAAAGTCACTAAAATAATGCCAAGTCCACATATCTCTTCATTCCAACCCCTATCATTAATAATTAATATAATGATAATGTACATCATTAATATAATGATAATGTACGTCATTAATATAATGATAATGTACGTCATTAATATAATGATAACGTACGTCATTAATATAATGATAATGTACAATATAACAACAGTGTAAAGTTGTAAAATAACATCCAAGCCCACCTCGACCCCAGCGTCCTCCAGACAGATGCTAAGAGGCAGGTCGTCGCTGTGTGGGGAACTGGGAGCTTCAGTGTCGCTCCCCAGCGGGGACACTTGGGGATGTGAGTCTGAGATTTCAGTCACAGGAGTTCCAGGAATTTCAAGTCCATCGTTCATCGCCAATCTGCCCCGACCCGCAATCCCACCGATAGATGGGATTTTAAGTGAAGTGAATAG
>NW_025931201.1:0-593 GCF_000764305.2 Hyalella azteca
GGTTAGGTTACCCACCTGCGGGACACGGTATCGTTAGCTACAGGCACGGTGTCGTGGCAGCTACGGCACGGTGCCATGACAGAAATACATAATGCAGCGAGACTGCAAATTATGTATTAAAAAAAACATAATAATGTCAATTAAATTCAATACTATTGCCAGACCAATCAGTAACTTCCTCCTGTATGATATACGAATTACTAAATTCTACAATAATTGATCGCAAATGACACTGAATTTTGCAGTACTTCTCATGTTTTCATTCATGGTTGGAGCAAAATTTTATACTAGCCATCGCTACAGATTCAGTTTCGGTTATATACTATCATAATATTGTCATCACTAACTCACAAAAACTTGTTTATTCATTTACCTAATCTACAAGATTATCATAACGTCGAGAAATCGAGAGCACGTTACAAAACCGTGAACTATGAATAAGTACAGTTATACCTATAAGTCAGTGCAGTATCAACTATGAATTTGTACAATATTATTGTACTATATGCAGGCTTTATACACTAGGTAAATAAAAGACTTGTTCACGCAACCTTCTCGCCGGACTGGACGGTCACGTCTATGTCCCTGACGAC
>NW_025931202.1:0-328 GCF_000764305.2 Hyalella azteca
TCATGATCTGTCGTGAACGCATAAATCAACGTATAGAGATGGTAATGGTACCGTTGGATAGGGCAGAATGTCAGCTTTAAGATGAGACTAAAAACCGGAAAAGCCAAATCCGAAATCTTTAGGGTAGACGGCCCCCTTCATACATCTCTGTTGACAAGATCAAATTTGTTCAGTGAAATGTTCGAGGAAACTTGCGACGAACAGTTTATTTTATTTATTGGCAATGCGATGAGTTTAATGATACGTACATGTTTTTACGAATTTTTCATTCGTAATAGAAAATCGGAACGGCTTGTTCTGGTGCTACACACACAAGGATTACGAACCA